>NW_028022081.1:0-10950 GCF_054177405.1 Leptonychotes weddellii
GCCGAAGCAGGGGCAGAGGCAGAAGGAGAGAGAATCCGAAGCAGATTCCCGCTGAGCACAGAGCCCGACATGGGACTTGATCTCAAGACCCCAAGACCATGACCTGAGTTGAAATCAAGAATCGGACGCTCAACCAAGTGAACCACCCAGGCGCCCCTTAAGCTTCAGTGTTTTAGATAATTTTACTTCAGAAACTATGTACATAACGGTCACCAGGCTTTTATTCTAATCCTAGTGCTTATCCAGTTCTACGGGCACATCTGTGCATGCCGATCTCTTCCCGGTTGTCTCACATCACGTGTAAATAGGGTCTGTAGATGGCACAAGGAATCTGCAAATGACAGAATCGAGAATGAAAATCACCTTGTAATATTTAATAAGTATGGAAAACTTAATATAGGTGAGATGCAAAATTCTTCAGTTGTGCTCAGAAAAATTATTTGTACACAGATGGATTAGGAAAGACCTGGTTAGTAGTTCAGATGAAAAGAGGCCTTAGCAGGAGCATTTTGCTCTTAAGGTTGACCAAGTTTTAACCCATGCTCTGTCACTAAGGAACCGTTTGGGTAAGTTAGCATTTCCTAGCCTCAGTTGCCTCAAATGTAAGATGGGGCGATCATTGCATCTATTTTGGAGGAGTTGAAAGCCTGAAGGAAGATGCTGCGTGGAAAGTGCTCAGCTAGTACAAGGCACAGGAAAAGTAACCAGCATGTAGCAAATGCTTCGTGAATGTCAGCCTCTGAGGTGGCCTACCCTCGACCAGGGTTGGTCAGTGACCCATAGAATATGGTGGAATTGATGGTACATCGCTTCCAAGGTTTGGTCCTAAAAGTCGCTGGGGCCGGGCATCATTCACCTGGAGGAAGCTGGGCCATGAAGAGAGGCCCTGTGGGGAGGACCCGAAACCGTGCCAGCAGGATGAGAGGGAGCTGAGAAGCGACTCTCCGGGGCCAAATGAGAGTCTGCAGTCCCCACCAACAGCGTGACTGCGGACTCCTGGAAGACCCTCAGCTGGAGCCGCCCCCCTCAGCCACTCTTGGATTCCTGATCCTCAGAAACAGAATGAATGTTTGTTGGCTTTAGTGGCTAAATCTGGGGGTAATTTGCTAGGTAGTACTAGACAACTAATGCAGCAAGTGCCTCCTAAGCATTAGCTTGCATTTTTCCAAAATTAATCTATGTTGCTGTTGCTTGACCACAGAGAGGGAACATCAGTGACTAAAAAAACAAAGACAAAATTGTAATGGACTGTTGGGCCAGTTCACAGGAAGCGGAGTTCTCCATTCTGCATGTGAGAGCACTTTGTTAAGGACATTTTTTTTTAGCAGAGGTTTTGACAAAGTAGGAGGAGCTAGGAGAGGACAGAGTTTGAAATCCTACCATTTAAGAAGTGAAGGAACTGGATAGCACATTACTTCAAAGACATGAAAACAGAGGGGTGTACTCGTTTGCAAGGCTTAGAAGTAGGTCCTGCACAAAGGGGAAACATATGCTCTTGTTGCTTCAGAAGTTCAATTGCTGAGATTAAAGTTCTATCAAGAAAGGTATAAACTCGAGAACTTTCTAACGTCTGAGATGTCCAGCAACAGTTGGGTGTGTCCCCCTTGGCCACATCCCAGAGGCGGGGCGAGTTGCAGCCAAGGCTAGTAACTACCTGTTAGATCTGTGGATTCACCTCTGGGCTGCCCGTTACAATAGCTAGATTCTAAGTCCCTTGTCCACTCTAGGCATATCCAAATCCCTCTAGAAACAGCACATTTAATCGGTTACTCTCACGCTCTGTTATTTTTATACTCACACCCAATGCCCATCTGTTGCGTGTCTGAATACCCACGCCTTTGGCTGGCTGATTAATTCAGTGTCACTACAGGGTCCTTATTCCCATCCTCCCTTTGAGGGAAAATGCACTTGTCTCTCCCATCTGACCACTTTGCAGCTTCCTTTGATTTTTTTGCCAGATAAATGTATATTGTTTGGCTTATAATAATGCCAGTTCTTATCTGCCAATATTACTTTAAGTGGGGTTTTTCCCCTAAAAGGAAAAGGAACATGACTATGTTTCCACATGTGTTACGGGCCAAATGGTTTCCCCTTAAATTTATATGTTGGAAGTCCTAATCCCCAGTACCTGAGACTAGGACTGTATCGGGAGATAGGGCCTCTAAAGAGGTAATTAAGGTAAAATGAAGTCGTATGGGTGGGCTCTAATCCAAAATGACTGGTATCCTTATAAGAGGAGGAAATATGGACACAGCCATATGCACACACAGAGGAGAGACCATGTAGGGACAAAGGAGAGGCCTCAGAAGAAACCAGCCCTGCTGACATTCTGATATTGGACTTCTAGCCGCCAGAACTGTGATAAAATACATTTCTGCGGATCAAGCCATCTAGTCTGTGGTATTGTGCTCCGGCAGCCCTAGCAAATGAATACATGAGAATTCCTCATTCTAGAAAGGGGCTTGTCGCTGCAGAAACACAGTGCCCCCTCTCCACCCAAGAGACCACTGCCTGCACTTCTCAACGCCAGGCATACCGCCTGGGCCCCCTCACCTGCTGGCTCACTTTTCAGAACGCCACGGGTCTTTCTCATTTCTCCAGGTGTTACTTACCATGTGTCCTCTCTGACTGGTGCCCAGCTTCTCCGCCAAAATGTATGGAGGGAAGTACAGCAGGAAATGTCTATTCAAACGATGTGAAAGGACACAGCATAAATTTGAATTCCAAAAATGTGGAAGAGTTGCTCGTAAGAGCTCAATAAAATATTTGTAGATGATATTACCTTAATTTGAAGTTTGTTTTAACATAACTGCTTCTTTTAAGATTCTTTTTAGCTTCGATTTTTAAAAAAGCTTGTACTAAGATTTAGGTTCAAGATATGTACTTTGACCTCTCCAAACACTAACATAACTGCGTTTGTCAGGACCCTTGGTTGTGAAGAGAGAAACAAAACTCAAGCTAAGCTTGGTCAAAATGGAGAATTTATTGTAGGGTCATGGAATTACAAGAAGGCTGGCGTTGTGCCTAGGCTGCAGGAACTCCGATGAGGCCAGTACTTTAACTGGAAAGGAGACCCTCACACAGATGGAGGACACCAGGTGGACTTCCTGAAGGAGGCAGCGCCCACCATCGACTTCCTTTGCACAATCCAGAGAAACAGACTGACGCGCCCAGAAGCAGCCATGGCTGCCTGGGGGAGCTGGGCTGTGAGCACGAGCAGCTCACCAGTATTTGAGCCAGCACTTGAGCTGCTTTCTCACATTCTGCTTGTCAGTTGTGAGTCATGTCAGCTAAAGCATGGGGGCCATTCTCCATGCGCAAGGATAGCATCTGGGCTCATCTTCTTAATACTAGAGGAGCAAGTGATGACAGGAAGAAAAGGGGACTATTCCCCAGATGCCTCCTAGCTCATTCCTGCACATCCTTCAGCTTAAACATCACTTTGCCAGAGTTGTCTTCTCTGCTTCTCCAGGTAAGTCTAGCTTCCCAGTTAAGTGCCTCCATAGCAACCTGGACTTCTGTGAACTCTTAAAGTTAAGTACCCACTTGATTCCCATTAGACACTTAATTCTCAGATGTCATATTAATTCTATGTCTATTCTCCGTGCCTAGCTAAGTGGTATTTATATTCAAGACACTCAACTATGTTTGCCGACTAGTGGGAAAACAGTTAATTCTGTATCAAATGCAGTCTACTCAGCCCAAATCCAGTAACTGAAGGCAGCACAGCCAAGTACATGTTAGCCCCTAACTGGCCTCATCCCAGGCCAGTCTTCATTCATCTCTCCTGTTTTGCTCAAGTGCTCAAGTAGAGCTCTATTGCCATCGTGGTTTTGACATAGTTCAAAGGATTGGCTGTGATCCTTTCTGTGCTGTGGAAAGGATAAAAGAGGAGGAGGAAGGTGGAGAAGGAAAGGAAACAGAAGAAAATAATATTGGTCTTAGAATTGGGAGGTCAAAGAGATCTATAGCCTACAATGAAGAGAACAGCATCTTGGGAGCTGTAACTCCTAGATGAAGGGACAGTAATTTAAGGGGCTCTCACCTTTCTCTACAACTGCCATTTTCCAGAACCTCTGGCTTTTCTAAGTCCAAAATAAGTCAGAATTTGCCTCTCCCCTTTCTGTGTTCACCTAGCATCTTGTATGTTTCTCTGGCATAGCATATGACATTCATCAAAGTGTCCATCCGCTTGAGTAGGCTGGGCTCTGGAAGGCAAAGACTATGTCATGCATATATATCCATCTCTGGGGCCTATTTAAAAAGTTTGTCACAGTTCCAAGGCTTAATAGTGTGTTACCAATACCCAGAAAGGTAAAATGACTGACCCAAGGGAAAGTGCCAGAATCAGAAGCTGTAAGCAGGTCTTTGGAACTCTACCACTCCAAGGCTCTATGTTTTCATCCTGTGCTTTTCTCTTCATCTCTATCAACATGCTATCCTGTCACAAGAATGAAATAAAGAATGAAAGCTGAAGAATGTTCTAACAAAGTATTTTGCACACAGTAGGTTCTCAACATCTATTTCTTGATTTAAATGCTCCCAAAGGGAGTGGATACATCAAAGCTAAGGGCTGTCCCTTGCTAGTGCCCTCATCTTGCTAACCAAATCCAGAAGCAGAGCCAGACAGTGGAAGAGTGATTCTGTCTCATAGTCATCCGACAAGTACTAATCAGACTGGCAGTTTCCCAAGGGGCACGATCCTCTTGGATGCACAATATGGAAGACCCACCAAGGAACGGAACGACTACTTGGTTTTTAGCTTGTTTTCTTCGTTACACTTCAACAGCAACCATAGTCCTACCTGAAATATCTTTGATTCCCTGCCATATAACCTTCAGATGACCCTGTTTTCAAGGCTGCACCCTTCACACACCGTTAGGATACTCCTTCAAGATCACGGGAAACAGACTGTAGTTTTCTTACCAAAACACCTACAAGTTCTTATATTCATTTAATATAGAAAAATGACTTTAATAACCTCAACAGCCTGGTCACTGGCAGTAGCCGAGCTAAGGTTTTATGAATATAATTTTTCTTTGTGGCCACAAAAATAATGGAAACATCATTTTTTTTTTCAGGAACAAATGGTGAAGTTCCTGAGTGGAAAAGACAGATTGACCTCAAGAGACTTGAATGAAGGCCTTTCCCAGAAGCATTTAGAGTCCACCTGAGACTCAAACAGAGAAGAGCCCCCTCTTCCAACACTTCCAGAAAATTCTATTAGCCGTGATTAGCACAAACTGGTTAACATGCGTACTTGGAGCCACTGGATGGGAGTCAGTCCAGGCAAACCACAGATTGAGAGTGGGGAGGAGGCTGTGGTTAGGAGGAGGTGTTAAAGTGAATGTATTTTTAATACATTTCAATAACCTGTAGAAGTTTCCAAAAAACCCCACAAGCTCCCCAAGACTTTTCTACAGTCTACTACATCCTCACTTGCAAGACTGGTGCGCTATGTACTATACTGGCAGAAAGGATGAATAAGACAGTCCCTGCCCTCAAAAAATGAATTAGAGTTTCTGACAGAAACTGGTCAGGTACACAGCAACCCTCCTCTTCAATTTCAAAACAGGAAATCTAGCACAGGAAAGTGTGTGACAAAGATGCGCTAGTGGCTAAGAAAGCAGAGGGAAGCATGAGGGAGACTAGAGAGGCAACAGGGAGGGAGTGGGAGGCGCGAACAGGAGAAGATGCTGGCAGCCCTGGGCAGCGCGCACCAGCCGCTGGGACCTGCCCTCCGGCAGCGAGGCCTCTGCAGCGGGGGCTGGGTCTGCTGAAGCCGCGCCGCACGGACCCGGGAGGGAGGTCACGCCCACCCGCTGTCACCCTAGCCACCGCACTGGCAGCCACAGCCAATGCCAGCTGTCACCGCCAACTCCCACAGCGTTGGCGCAAGAGGTCAGAAGATGCTCCCTTCCTCCTGCCCTCCGATGTCTCAGCTGTGTTTTCTGTGGGCAGCACAGAAGACTCTGGCCCGCAGCCTGGCTCCAAGTCCGCAGACTGTGCCCAAGTCCAGAGCGCAGACGGGGGCCGAGCGGGAACAGGTAAATGCCCCCCACCCCACCCCCTCACCCCCACCCCTACCCCCGGCGCAAGCAGCAGATCCTTAGCCGCGCAGCAAACGCGTGAACTGCTCGGGAGGTGCGCGCGCGCGTGCATGCGTGTGTGTGTGTGTGTGTAAATGATCCGACCCATCTAGCAGCTGGGGACCACCGCCTGAGCCAGTTCTGAAAAGATCTGCACAAATCAGCCATTTATCCCTCCATCCAGCAAGTATTAACTGCCTCTCTGTGCCGAATGAAGGGGCGAGAGACTTCAAGTGGACGCAGCAGCTCGTGTGACGGGGAAAGAGCCCGTCACCTCACAGAAGTGCAAGGAGTGCGGGGAACCCTGAAGGCCACACAGGCCCCGCTGAGGGCTTTGGGTTCCCTCCTAAGTGCGGGGGGCGGGGGGGAGCATCACAGAAGAACTTCAGTCAGGGAATGAACGACATGATCAGACTAACCTCTGGTCTGCACAGAGTATTTTAGGAGGGACTAGACCGGGAGAACCCATGAGGTCAGGGGTAGCAAGGCAGGCGCGAGCCCGACTCCCTGGGGTCCACCAGCGCCCTTCAGAGTGGGCTCGCAGCCTCACGCGGCAGTCCGGGGAGTTCCGTGCCACATGGGGGAAACTGTGGTCCAGCTTAGTCTGACACTGCACAGATCATGTCCCGCCCGGGAGTATTTATAAACAGAATTCCACGTATTGAGCAAGAAACATGGGTCTTGGGAAACAATCTCAAGGCCCACATTGCAGGTGACAGGCATGTCATCAAAGCCCAGGAGGTGAGGTAAAGGGGTGAGGCCCGCGAGCTTGCCCGCCACCCCCGCGCCTCCGCGCCTACCCGTCTACTGGCATTGGTCATGATTTTTAATAGGAATGAAATAAAAAAAAAAAGTATATAAAGAAAACATTGCTTACTTGCATTATCAGTTCAAGTTAACACGAGAACTGGGGTCATTTAGGATGGATGACAGAAGATGTACCCACAGTATGTTCAAGGAACTAATGCCCACCTTTGGAAGGCCGTCCGTCTGCTTTGAAGGGTAACAGCGACGCGCATTAACCATAACGCTCCCATCCCCACCCCCACCCCCGCGCAGGAGAAGGGGACAAGCGGGTGGCGGGAGCACTACCGTAGGGTTCCTGCACAACGACGTCACCCCGGCCTTCCAGGGCTAAGGGAGCAAGTGCGGTGGGCAAGGCGTCCGCCCCCTGCCAGGGCTGTCCGCGAGGCCAGAGGACCAGAGGAGGCTGGAGGGTCCGCGCCCCGCCACCGGGAACACTGTGAAGGGTGATCGGGCCCGTGGGCTCTGGGCCAAGACCGAGAAATCATTTGAAAGCCCGGGACAGAAGCAAGAAGGGTGAGGACTGGGAGATGAAACTGCTTCAGATGGGACGGGCACAACAGGAGCAGACTAGAGGATGGGAGGAGAGGGACAGCCGGAGCCAGAGGCGAGGAGGAACGGGAATTGACTGCAAAGTGCAGCCCCCAGCCCCGCGGCCGGCGCCGCGCCTGCATGATCTGCAGGGCTCCAGGGGGGTCCCCGTGCCACTCCTGCGCGTCCCTGCTGTGCTGCAGGGGGGTCTAAGTAGGTCACCCATTGTTGCTGTCTTTTCAAAACATTCCACTACAGAAGTTTGCAAACGCATACAAGAAGAGGAAGTTTATAATCCGCAAGTGCTCATCCAACGTCAATAATTACTAGTTCTTAGTCATCCTTGTTCTGTATACCCTCCCCTCCTCCCCCTACATCACCAGATAATTTTAAAGCAATTCCACACATTTCATTAAGTATTTATATGCATGTCATGAACACTTTTATACCAAGACTACAATCTCATATCTAAAAAATAATTTCTTGGGCGCCTTTGGCTCAGGTCATGATCCTGGGGTCCTGGGATAGAGTCCCGCATCAGGCTCCCTGCTCCACATGGAGTCTGCTTCTCCCTCTCCCCCTGCCTGCCATTCCCCCTGCTTGCGCTCACTCTGTCAAATGAATAAATAAAATCTTTTTAAAAAATAAAAAATAATTTCTTAAATATTCAGTCATTGGCCACACTAGCCTATTTTTTTTTAATTCGTTCACATGAGCCAAACCAGTCACATTGATAGGTTTCCTACCTCCTTTTTAATCTATAGGTTCCCCTCTGCCCTTTGTTTTCCTACTAGAAGTTCATTTATTGGTAGTTTAATAAATTTTCTTCCAATCATAAAAGCAAATTTATATTTTCATTGAAAAAAATTTGGAAAATGTCAAAATGCATAATTGTTTTTAAAACTGCCCTGAATCCTAGTATGCAACTTAGTCAACATTTTGGTATTATCTCCTTCCTGATACAGTTTGAGGTAAAAATTAAACAGAAAAAATAAGAACACTATTGCATAGTGACCTATCATTGCCTTTTCCCACAATCCCACTCCCTTTTCCCACACTCTACATTTATATATAGATCTATCTATATCTCTATATATCAATATATAGACAGATATAGAGATATATAGATATCTTTGTTGCATCATGTCTGTCCTTAAAATAAATCCTTAGCTCCCACAATATGCCCATTCTTTAAGGTTTCTGAAACATATTACCAGATCGCCCTCCAGAAGGACTCTACCAATCTGCTCTCTCACCAGCAATGTTTAAGAGCACAGTCTTCAATGGTTGGTGGGGCTGGACTAGAAAGTGGCTTGGTTTGGAAAGATCAGGGAAGCCTTCTGGAAGCTAGAGAGCAGGAGGGCAGGAAGGTAGGCTGCCACCAGCCTATGACACAGCCACCTGAAGACAGTCTACTGAGCAAGGTGGTGCCCACAGTCCCACAGGGAGCTCTGTAAGCAGCAGGAAGGCGAGAACTGCTGAATTCTGCTGACAGGGTCTATAGAACAGAGTTGTCCTGACACGGAGAGTTACAGCCCTTCAGTCAGCCTTCCTGAGGGTGCAGACCAAACTCGATCTGTCCTTGAACAAAGCTTGCTTTTGGGTTTCCCCCTTATTCCGGTCTGAATGTTTAATAAAAAGGATGTGCCAGTTTCCTCATACGAACGTGCTCAAATCGGTTTCATCTCCTGACCAGGTATTTCGCACAGTTCTGGTCCTCCTCAGGATACTGATTTTTGGAGTAGTTCTGTCACGTCTACTTTTTTGTGTGGCTTTGCAAGCTCACGAGTAGCTGAGCATTACCCAAGAACAGTCTTTAATTTTGGAAACATCACAGAAATAATTTAGCACAGTGGTAGGTCCTCAAAAAGGATTTAAAGCAGGATTCCTGCCTTCCAGAAGTTTAGAAATTCCTCTGAATATATAGAGCATATAATCAACTCAGATGAATTTTAAGAAGAAAAAGAGCCAAACAACCCAAGTAAGAAACAGACAAAAGATAGAAGCAATTCACCAAAAAGCAAGACAAACAGCAAAACCACAGAAAAAGCCCAACCTCACTGATAACGTAGGGAAATGCAATGAAATATGCCCAGGCTGTTGGCAAGGTACTGAGAACAGATACATTTATATACCATAGGTTGGAGGTATAAATCGATCACATTTTTTTGGAAGGTAATTTGGCAACATTAATTAAAATTAAAAACAGTCTCATCATAGTAATTCAACTTGTAGAGGTCTATCCTAGAAAAATTCTCACACTTGTGCACAAAAAGCTCCATCAGTGATGGTCACGGTCAAACATCAGTCGAGGTCTGCCTAAGCCCTGGGCTTGTGTTCTGGAATTGGAAAGAACAGCCTCAGGACCAAAATAGGCCAATCTCTAAAGAAGACCAAGCTCTAGGACACATTACAAGGTGTAAATAAACAAGTTGCAAAATAGTACCTACAAAATGGTTCTATTTATGTACAATGAAGCAAAGCAAAGCAAAGCAATCATGTTTTTCGGGTATGTGTATAAACCATAAACGCATAGAAATAAGAGCAATAAGTTGCCTCTCAGATGGAGAGAGGCGCTCAGGAAATCACTGGGAAAGGTGCTTTTTGGTTTTGTCTATACTGTTTGCATAAGAATGTATTTACGTAGGACTTGGGTAAATAAGAAAGGATTTATATAAAATTTTCAAAGGATCAGCAGCAGCAGGATGAGATTCCTACAGTCACCAGTTTCATCAGGAAGGAGGGGTCACCTCTTTGACCTTCTCTTCCTTGAAAGTAAAGACCCCTTATGGTTTTACATCTTTTAATGTATAGTAGGTTTTACAATCTTTTTATTTAATTTAATTTTATTATGTTATGTTAGTCACCGTACATTAGTTTTTGATGTAGTGATCCACGAGTCATTGTTTTCATATAACACCCAGTGCTCCATGCAGTACGTGCCCTCCTTAATACCCATCACCAGGCTAACCCATCCCCCCACCCCCCTCCCCTCTAAAACCCTCAGTTTGTTTCTCAGAGTTCATAGTCTCTCATGGTTCATCTCTCCCTCTGATTTCCCCCCCTTCATTTTTCCCTTCCTTCTCCTAATGTCCTCCATGCTATTCCTTATGTTCCACAAATAAGTGAAACCATATGATAATTGACTTTCTCTGCTTGACCTATTTCACTTAGCATAATCTCCTCCAGTCCCATCCATGTTGATGTAAAAGTTGAGTATTCATCCTTTCCGATGGCTGAGTGACATTCCATTGTATATACGGACCCCATCTTCTTTATCCATTTATCTGTTGAAGGGCATCTCAGCTCTTTCCACAGCTTGGCTATTGCGGACATTGCTTCTGTGAACACTGGGGTGCATATGGCCCTTCTTTTCACTACATCTGTGTCTTTGGGGTAAATACCCAGGAGTGCAATTGCTGGGTCATAGGGTAGCTCTATTTTTAAATTTTTGAGGAACCTCCACACTGTTTTCCAAAGTGGCTGTACCAACTTGCATTCCCACCAACAATGTAAGAGGGTTCCC
>NW_028022082.1:0-661 GCF_054177405.1 Leptonychotes weddellii
ATGAGCTCCATATAAAGAATGATCTTTAAACAGGGCACCAAAAGTACAAACCATCAAGAAAAACTGATCAATTCAAAATTAAAATTAAGATCTTTTTATCAAAACATACCATAAAAAAATGAGAAGGCAAGATATACATATAACCAATAAAATTCATATCTAGAATATAAAACCTGCCTTTAAAATCCAGTAAGAAGAACATAAGCACTCTAAAAGAAAAATGAGCAAAGGTCATACACTGGCATTTCACACACACACATAAAACACAAATGCCCATTAAGCATATAAAATACTTTCAGTCTCAATGGAAATTAAGGAAATGTACATAAGACCTATATAATATAACATTTAAAACCCATTCAACTGGTAAAAATTAAAAATTATGAAAAAAAAAACAAGTCTTGGTAAGGAGGTAGAGCAACAGGATTATTTATTTATTTATTTATTTATTTATTTATTTATTTATTAGTTTCAAGGGTAGAGTTTAGTGATTCATCAGTAGCATATAACACCCAGTTCACATTACATCAAGTGCCCTCCTTAATGCCCATCACCCAATTATCCCTTCCCCCACCCACCTCCCCTCCAGCTATCCTCAGTTTGTTTTCTAGAGTTCAATGTCTCTTATGATTTGCCTCCCTCTCAATTTTCATCTTATTTT
>NW_028022083.1:0-661 GCF_054177405.1 Leptonychotes weddellii
ATGAATCATGGAACACTTCATCTAGAACTAATGATGTAATGTATGGGGATTAACATAAGAATAAAAAAAAAATTAAAAAAAAAATAAAAAATAAAGGCAATATGATGGAGCAAATACAGTCTTTTCAAAGAATGGTGCTGGACAAAGTGTACATCCACAATCCACATGCAAAAAAAAATTAATCTAGACACAGACTTTACATCCTTCACAAAAGTAATTCAAAATGCATCACAGGCCTAAATGTAAAATGCAAAACTATAAAACTTCGAGAAGATAACCTAGGATTAAATCTAGTTGGCCTTCAGTATGGCATGATCCATGAAAGAAATAATTGACAAGCTGGACTTCATTAACATTAAAAACTTCTGCTCTGGGAAACATACCATCAAAAGAATGAGAAGACAAGCTACGCACTGGAAGAAAATATTTGCAAAAAACCTATCTGATAAAGGCCTGTTACCCAAAATATACAAAGAACTCTTGGAACCTAACAATAAGAAGACAAACAACCTGATTTAAAAATAGACAAAAGACACCTCACCAAAAAAAGATATACAGATGACAAATAAGCAAATGAAACGATGCTTAACATCACCTGTCATTAGAAAAATATAAATTAAAACAAAATACCACTACACATTAAAAAAATTTTAGCCAGCCT
>NW_028022084.1:0-661 GCF_054177405.1 Leptonychotes weddellii
AATTAATCTATGACAAAGGAGCAAAGAATATACAGTGCAAAAAAAGACAAGCTCTTCAACAAATGGTGCTGGGAAAACTGGACAGCTACATCCAGAAGAATGAAACTGGACCACTTTCTTGCACCATACACACAAATAAACTCAAAATGGATTAAAGACTGCTGGAAGAAAACACAGGCAGTAAGTGATTTTAGATTAATCTTAGCAATATTTGGGGGGCCAGTATCCTCAGGCAAGGGTAACAAAAGCTATAGTAAACAAATGGGATTACATAAAACGAAAAGCTTTTGCACGAGAAAAAAAATTAAAACAAAGAGGCAAACTACTAAATGAGAGAAATATTTGCAAATCATATTCAATAAGGGGTTAATACCCCAAATATATAAAGAACTTAGACAATACCAAAAAAAAAACAAACAACCTGATTTAAAAAGGGAAAGAAGGCTTAAATAGACATTTTTCGGAGGAAGACATACAGATGACCAACAAGCACATGAAAAGATGCTCAATTTCACTAATCATCAGGGAAATGCAATTCAAAACCACAATGAAATATGACCTCGCACCTGTTAGACTGGTGATGATCAAAAAGACAAAGAAATAACAAGTGTTGGTGAGGATGTGGAGAAAAGGGATCCTCATACACTGTTGGTAGGAACGT
>NW_028022085.1:0-660 GCF_054177405.1 Leptonychotes weddellii
GACAAACAACAAGAAGTGAAGAACATCAACCACTCCTACAACCCCTGCTACTAGAACCCAGTACTTTCCTTATCATGGCCCTAGCACCACTATGCTATAAACAGACAGTTATTTGTCTGCTCGGTCATTAGACTGTGAACTGACAGATGTAACTTGTTTATGACTTACCCTTGACACCCAAAGCAGTGCCGGTCAGTATTGGAGACATTCATAAGTGTGTGCTGAAGGAAGGAAGGAAGGAAGGAAGGAAGGAAGGAAGGAAGGAAAGTGTTGAATAGTTTCAAATAGCTCATTAGCATAACTAACAAGAAGAGGAAATTAAGGCTGACAAAAGTAGAGAAGCATCCCCAAAGCCATACACTTGTAAGAGATAGAGGTAGAATTCCGTCCTGTTCTGAATCTAGAAGCCTGAAGCCTTAGCTCTATTGCCTCCTTGGATGATGGGCCTTCCCTAAGTCTGCCCAGTTTCCATGTTTCCCAGAGTTCAAGTGGAAGCCCTGTATGGAGCAGACTGTGTATCCTAGGCTGGTTCAAGGGTCAAGTAATTATTTCAATAAATATTTATGGATCACTTACTATAGATCTTTCAGGCTTTGGGGATATAGTTGAGAGCACAACAGTCAGATTCCCTGCTCCTGTTAATATTTCGTTTTAGTGTGG
>NW_028022086.1:0-660 GCF_054177405.1 Leptonychotes weddellii
CTGCTTGTGTTCCCTCTCACTGCCGCTCTCTGTCAAATAAATAAAAATCTTTAAAAAAAACAAACTTCCCGTCTAAAACGTGGAATCCCACATTGACTAAGTTCCTACTGCAACCCCCAAAACCGGGCCGGTCTGCACCACCCTGAAAGTGAGCACCGCCTTAAGCTGTGCCCCTAGAGGCCTTGAGTGCCTCACTTCGTTCCTGGCCTGGGCCCTAAAACCCCAGGGCCCTGCAACCCTGTCTGCGTTAGAATTTCCAGGGAAACTTGTTAAGAGCACCCATGCCCGGGCTCCTACTTGGGGCCGTTTAATCCGATTCGGGGAACGGCCGCAGGCAGGCTTTAAAAGCACCCCCAGGTGATTCTACTGTGTGGGTCGTCGCAGTCTAAAATGAGGAACACTTGGAACGGTTAGCTCTAAGGTGGTACAGGGGGCTTCCTGGCCTTCACAGATAATCTTGCTCGAAGGGAAAATGCGCTGAGCTCTTAGCTCCAGCTGTCAGGCCCCTAGCAGCCCCCAACCACACGCTACAAAGCTTAGTGGGGGGGGACCCCACTAGCAGGCCATTCAGTCCCGTGGGGGAAACCTCTCATAACTGGTTCACAAGTTAGGGGCTTTCATCCGAGTTGGGCTCAAGCTGAGCAGAAAGGGGGAAGAAAA
>NW_028022087.1:0-660 GCF_054177405.1 Leptonychotes weddellii
GAAGATCTAACAATTGTAAATATCTATGCCCCTAACATAGGAGCAGTCAATTATATAAGCCACTTAATAACAAAAGCAAAGAAACACATTGACAACAATACAATAACAGTGCGGGACTTTAACACCCCCCTCACTGAAATGGACAGATCATCTAAGCAAAAGATCAACAAGGAAATAAAGACTTTAAATGACACACTGGGCCAAATGGACTTCAAAGATATATTCAGAACATTCCATCCCAAAGCAACAGAATACACCTTCTTCTCTAGTGCCCATGGAACATTCTCCAGAATAGATCACATCCTAGGTCACAAATGAGGTCTCAGCCAGTACCAAAAGATTGGGATCATTCCCTGCATATTTTCAGACCACAATGCTTCACAAGAGGAAAGTCAGAAAGAACTCAAATACATGGAGGCTAAAGAGCATCCTACAAAATAATGAATGGGTCAACCAGGAAATTAAAGTAGAATTTAAAAAATTCATGGAAACAAATGAAAATGAAAACACAACTGTTTGAAATCTTTGGGATGCAGCAAAGGCAGTCCTAAGAGGAAAGTATATAGCAATACAAGCCTTTCTCAAGAAACAAGAAAGGTCTCAAATACACAACCTAACCCTACACCTAAAGGAGCTGGAGAAAGAACAGCAAATAAAGAC
>NW_028022088.1:0-660 GCF_054177405.1 Leptonychotes weddellii
CCATCCTCAAGCCCAACATCTGGAAATCTCAACTGGCTGATCTCTGGACCGAGAGACTGGGTTTTCAACCATTAACCTTCTTTCCTTTTATTTTTATAGAAATTCTTCTCATTAAATGCCTGAATGCTCACACGATCCAGCACATATCCACTACTGCTCAGTCCAAGTAGCTGGTGCAGCTGACCCTTAATGAGCAAAAGGCAACTACGTGAGAAAATGGACTTCTGCTCAAAGAAGAATGTCGCTCTTTTCCTTGGACAAGAGGGGGACTGACAAAGTCTCTCGCTGACCAAATTTGAATCAGGCTCCTCTGCACTTTTTCCAACGAGGCCTTGACTTTTGGACTTCCGTGTTCATCGTTGCGTTGTCCAGTTTTTGTTTTTTGTTTTTTGTTTTTTTTTAAGATTTTATTTATTTATTTATTTATTTATTTATTTATTTATTTATTTGAGAGAGAGAGAGGGCATGAGATGGGGGAAGGTCAGAGGGAGAAGCAGACTCCCCGCTGAGCAGGGAGCCCAATGCGGGACTCGATCCCGGGACTCCAGGATCATGACCTGAGCCGAAGGCAGTCGCTTAACCAACTGAGCCACCCAGGCGCCCCTCGTTGTCCAGTTTTATAAGCACTCTGCTCAGTTGGGTTAGCCAGAACCCCCCAGC
>NW_028022089.1:0-660 GCF_054177405.1 Leptonychotes weddellii
CTTTCTTACTGGGCGATAAAGAGACAACGCAACTACACATTTGCCATCTGTATGTAAATTGAGTAACAGATGTTCAGTGACCAATTACCTACAGATTTTGAAAAAAAAAAAAAATGACACAGTCCTAGATCATGATGTGCATCTGTTATTTATGAAGTGCTCTGTGCATTGAAGAGCTAGCATAAAAGTGTGTACTTTATGCAATTACTCACAGTTAATATATCTTGATAACTGAAATTTGAACTGTGTGGTTGGAGCACTGGTATTTAGCAGAACTATGGTAACTGAAATTCATGCATATCAGTACCATGTAAAGCAAGGACTGTAAATCCATTCTAACATGCCCACCTCTCTAAGTCTCTTGACTCCTCCTTCAGTACTTTGCCAAAGCAGTTCCAGAATCTGTTATCCAAATAGAAGATTATAACTGATTCCTGGTGTCCTTGCCAGGATGCTAAATCCTGAGCCATGTGAGAACATTCATATCAGTAAACTCTCCTTTATCCAGACATTTTTTAATTCCTGGTGCAGCATTCTCAAGACTGATTTCTAGGCACATTTTCCTGATAATATATTTTTAGCCAGGTCCTGCAACTCATCTGGTGAATAGTACTTTTCTTCCCAGTCAGAGATAGTACTTCCCCAGTTGGGCCATGCTGA
>NW_028022090.1:0-660 GCF_054177405.1 Leptonychotes weddellii
ATCACCAGGGTCCAGGAGCTGGCGGGCGATCAGCAGGGTCCAGGAGCTGGGGGGAGATCACCAGGGTCCAGGAAGTGGCGGGCGATCAGCAGGGTCCACGAGCCGGGGGGCGATCACCAGGGCCCAGGAGCCGGGTGCGATCAGCAGGGTCCACGAGTCGGGGGGCGATCACCAGGGTCCACGAGCTGGCAGGCGATCACCAGTGTCCACGAGCCGGAGGGCGATCACCAGGGTTCAGGAGCTGGCGGGAGATCACCAGGGTCCAGGAACCGGGGGCGATTACCAGGGTCCACGAGCCGGGGGGCGATCACCAGGGTCCAGGAGGAAGGGGGTGATCCTCAGGTCCCACCTCGTGGGTTGTGTGCAAAGGCGGAGGGCGGGATGCCGCCCGGGTCAGATGGCATGCCCTTGGCACCGGCGCTGGGACCTCACCCCGTGAGCCCCGCGGTGTCCCTGAGGTGGCAGATCAGGGCAGGCTCCGGAACGCCCTTCCCTGGCTGGCGGCTCTCATGAGCCCTTCCACCTGCGCTCACCTGTGGGAGGTTCCGGACCGGGCGGGACAGGCACAGGTGTGCTACCGAGGGTCCGAGGGCCACACCTTGCCTCGGCTAGCCAGGGTTGGGCGGGGCGGAGAACACGACTTAACTGAGGATCCCGAGA
>NW_028022091.1:0-10950 GCF_054177405.1 Leptonychotes weddellii
CCTGTTCAAAGAGAAAAAAATTGGGGGAGGGGAGGGAGTGGAAGGAGGAGAGTCTACACATTTTTCTCTTGTAAGCATTCGCTTGTTCTGGGTCCATACTCCTGCCCAACAATTACAGATGCTCTAAATGAAATCAACATCCTGACCATGGCCCTTGTGGGAATGGAAGACTGTCATGAAGCCCTGTCATCGAGATTCAGTCTGTACTATTATCTCTCCAACAGGTTCGCCAGCTAAAATTCAGGAAATTCAACAGCCAATCATTTTTTAGTATAAGTATGTCCCATACATGTCTCATACTAAAAAATGATTGGCCGTTGATCTAAAAATCCAAATTTCACTATGCATTTAGTATTTTTAGTTCTTGAATCTGGCAATATTACTCAAAGGTAAGGGTCCTCCACAGATCCAAAACTCCCCATAGTAAGCATTTTTCTTGTTGGGGCTTTAGATGCTACATCCTGGGAAGAGCTGGGTCTCTGGGGAGATTGCAATAAATCTTGTTGATCTTCATACCCTATTTTGCCACCGACAAAATTAGACATGTTTACAGCCTTTTAGGCAGGCTTGCATAACTTCCATTTCACTCGATGTACAGTGCTTTATGTGAGAACTGACCTGGTAAACTAATTTTCCCAACGGAAAAACAGCCCAGTTTTTTTGTAGACTGACCCTGAGTGACACGATTTTTATTTTGACCTGATTTATGGGAGTCTTCCAAGAATGAAATGCCTCTCTTCATCTTTTGCAGAAATGTGCCCTGCCTGCAAACTATCCATACACAGTGACTTTTTAAAAAAAATTCTTTTAACACTTTACACCATACCAGGGGAATAATTTATACTAATCCTTAAATGCTAATTCAAGAACCTCAAAATACTTTACACCACTCTTATGACACACACAGGATGAGCAAATCAAGATTCAATTTTTTAAGTTATCCAGTATTGTGCACAAAGTCTAGAACAGTGTGTTTCCTCTGATGTCAAGTATGCCATTCACTGGTGCCAAAGAAAAGTCCTTTTTTTTTTTTTTAAAGATTTTATTTGACAGAGAGAGACACAGTGAGAAAGGGAACACAAGCAGGGGGAGTGGAAGGGGGAGAAGCAAGCTTCCCGTGGAGCAGGGAGCCCAGTGCGGGGCTCGATCCCAGGACCCCGGGATCATGACCTGAACCGAAGGCAGACGCTTACCAACTGAGCCACCCAGGTGCCCCTCTTTTTTTTTTAAGTTAGTTATTTTAAGTAGGCTCCACACTCAGCATGAAGCCCAACACAGGGCTTTAATTCACAACCCTGAGATCAAGACCTGAGCAGAGATCAACAGTTGGACGCTTAATCAACTGGGCCACCCAGGCACCCCTTTAAAGATTTTAAAGTACTCTCTACACCCCATGTGGGGCTCAAACTTACAACCCCAAGATCAAGAGTCACATATTCTACTGACTGAGCCAGCCAGGTACCCCAACAAGTCACATTTTAAAATTTCTTTAAAAAAAAAAGGGGGGGGGTCGCCTGGGTGGCTCAGTCGGTTAAGCATCTGCCTTCAGCTCAGGTCATGATCTCAGGGTCTTGAGATCGAGAACCACACTGGGCTTTCTCCCTCTCCCTCTGCCACGTCCCCCCCACCCTGCCCTGCTTGTGTGTGTGTGTTCTCGCTCTCTCAAATAAATAAAATAAAATCTTAAGAAAAAAAAAAAAGAGGGGCGTCTGGGTGGCTCAGTTGGTTAAGCGTCTGCCTTCCACTCAGGTCATGACCTGGGATCAAGCCCTGTATCTGGCTCCCTGGCTCAGCGGGGAGCCTCCTTTTCCTTCTCCCTCTGTGCTCTAATAAATAAATTTTTTTTAAATATTTTATTTATTCATTTCAGACACAGAGATAGAGAGAGAGCATGAGCAGGGGGAGAGGCAGAGGGAGAGGGAGAAGCGGGCTCCACGCTGAGCCAGGAGCCCGATGTGGGGCTCCATCCCAGGACCCTGGGACCATGACCCGAGCCGAAGGCAGACGCTTAACCATCTGAGCCACCCAGGCGCCCCTCTAATAAATAAAATCTTAGAAAAAAAAAAAAAAGTTTCTTGCTCACCAGAAAAATAAGATAACTGCTTAGAAAGAGAACATTTTAAATAAAACCTGAGCAGCGGAATACTGGCCCACACAGTTCTGTTTAGAGTATACTCTCTAGTTTAGGTTGAAAGAAAAAAAACTGGGAATCACTCTGCTATCTAGGGGCAAGGTGGAAAGAACTTCAAGGTTAATCACCTTAACTGAACCTCTCTACTCCCAAAAAAACAACAGATGGAGAACAGAAGCACCTGGGAGCATGGTTCATAGCCATAAATTCTGGGATAAACCTGTAAACTGTGTCAAAATATTAATTATGGGTAATAGCTCAGGAGATTGCCATACTTA
Organism: Leptonychotes weddellii; assembly: GCF_054177405.1. Classification (NCBI taxonomy): domain Eukaryota; kingdom Metazoa; phylum Chordata; class Mammalia; order Carnivora; family Phocidae; genus Leptonychotes; species Leptonychotes weddellii. The sequence continues at coordinate 2,410 of NW_028022091.1, forward strand.
CCTCTGGTCATATAAGAGATCGGATTAAAACTAAAGAGTGACATGAAATGACCACCACCCAAGTAGTTGGTGTGACACTGTCAGAAGAGGATTAGGGAGTGGACCAGATCACCTCCTAAGGCCACCTCCAAACATGGGTTTTGACAGGGAAGAAGCATGCATGATATATTAGGAAGAGATCTCAATGAACTTAGTAACAAATACATGTAATTTGTAATCTGTTTTGTCTAATGCAGAGATTCCAAGATACTGATATAATCTCTATTAGTTATGTTCTAATTATACCAATATAAGCATTAACAACTATAAAGCTGAATCCTTTAGTCTAGATCAGTGGTTCTCCACCACATCAGACCCAATGCTCCCTTTACTGCCTCATAAATGTACTGAAATGAAATTCATACTTAACATTACCTACCCATATAGGACTTAAAATTAACAAAAGGCTCATTTCAGTGAAATGAAAGAACAGCAGTTTGTAACAGGAGAACACGTATTTCGGTCTGTAAATGCTCAGGCATGACCACACTAGAAGATGTGATGAAATAAGGAAATGCTATTCCAAGGGCAAGAATCCAAACACTGAGTCCCTGTCCCTGAACCGAGGCCTCCCATCAGCACTTCAGGGCAAATCCTGAAGATCTGTCAGGACCAAGACAACTCTTGATTTTTACACTAAAAACAACCAGAGTGAAAACATCACTGCATCTAGAGCCCATTAAGGTCCATGCAATCATGAATGATGTGGGCAAGCTTTTAAAGAGGGAACTGTGCTGGGCAGACTCTTCAGGAAAAGTTACTTCACTGGAAGGTTTATGAGGTCATGGTTCAGGTAGGGGAGGGATCAACAGGCCAGGATAAGAAATTTCTATTTCCACACCTCCCTAAACCCATCTTCTATGAACTGTTGACACATTCTGAGCTGGCCTCATTCCATGTCTGCCATCTATCTGCCTCTACACACATGTTGATTCTTCTTCTATCCTGATTCTCTAAAATTACAGAATGGGGGGCGCCTGGGTGGCTCAGTTGGTTAAGCGACTGCCTTCGGCTCAGGTCACGATCCTGGAGTCCCGGGATCGAGTCCCGCATCGGGCTCCCTGCTCAGCGGGGAGTCTGCTTCTCCCTCTGACCCTCCTCCCTCTCATGCCCTCTGTCTTTCATTCTCTCTCTCTCAAATAAATAAATCTTTAAAAAAAATAATAATAAAAATAAATAAATAAATAAAATAAAATTACAGAATGGTAGGCTGGGGAATGTATTTTGCTATTATCTAATTTTGATCCCCATTTTAGAGGTTAGTAAATTTAGTCTCGTTCGGGGTCATGAGGATTGTTAAGAGCAGAGTTAGAGGCCTCTTGACTTCCAGGCCAGGACTGCGTTCACTGTGCCACACTTAAGGAAAAATAAGCTTGATGTTAAAAGATCTTTTTGAGGGGCACCTGGGTGGCTCAGTCAGTTAAGCCTCTGCTTTGGGCTCAGGTCATGATTCCAGGGTCCTGGGATCAAGTCCTGCGTTGGGCTCCCTGCTCAGCAGGGAGTCTGCTTCTCCTTCTCCCTCTGCCCTCCCCCCAGCTCTCTCTCTCTCTCAAATAACTAAAAAAACAAGACCTTTCTGAGAAACTGAAACCTACTAAGGAAAACAAACAACAAAAATTTAAAAGATTCTGTCTGAAAGCATCCCACCATCTTTTTCAAAGCTCATGAAGTTTCTCTGAAATCAAGCAGTTAAAAATATTAGTAGACATGCAATATAAAGTGTAACTCTTTCCATGAAAAGAGCTTTTTTTAATGGTGGCTTAGCATTCCACTATTCGGATGTTCTGTATTTTGTTTAATCAACTGCTTCTTACTGGATATCTAAGCTATTTCTTTTTATTATTCACTTAGTGGATTGTAAATTGTTAATGAATCAATGAGAAATGTCTGTATTTATCCAATTAAAAGAAGCGGTCAAAAAAAAAAAACACAAAGAAGGAAAAAGCAAGCAACATTACTTGTGAAGAGCCAGAGTTTTAAAAACTAAGGAAAAAAACTGCAAATTGTTTTTTTTAAATACATTGAATTCTACATTATAACTATGCCCAATGCCAAACATCTCTTCTTCTCCATCCCCCTTTATTCAACTATTGAATATTACCCCAAATAACCACACAAATTCATAATGAAAAATTACCTGCATTTAAAATACACAGTCCCCTCGTGGCTTCCATCATGCTTTCCTCTCTCGGGATTGTCCCATTCTACTCCTAACCAGAGTCCTAGCAGAATAAGAAAAACCAAATGAGGAATAAGTGAGGACAGAGATAATTAATGCTCCTTTTTGCTGCAAGCAAATACAGTGGCAATGGAAACCCTGTCACACAGACACCGTGGGGGGCGAAAAATATCTTTTGAAAAAGAGCAAGTTAACCTTGGACTCGGGACTGCAATCAACAAATACGATAGCATGTTTGGTTCAAAAGCCAACAAAAACTACAACTGCAGGAAACAATAGCTAAAATTTATTGAGCACTTACTGAATACCAGAAAGTTTCTTTGCAATATCTCATATTAGCCTCACAACAGACATTTCATCTACGTAAAGCAGATAGTGTTACCTTTTTTTTTTTTTTTTTTTTACCAATTCCTGGACTAAAATGCAAGTTTTTGAAGTCCTAGTCTACTAATCTGCTTTTCATAAAATAAAAATCTATATATAAACAGTATCTTTTATTCACCATAGGTCAAATAACTTGCTCAAAGTCACACAACTTCAAACCCAGGTCATTCTAATTCCAGAAGGCCAGGCTTACCCATCACATTTTGCTATGACTCATACCTTATATTTCTATACCACCTCAGTTTCCAGAGCATTTTCTTTACCTTTCCTCCTCCCTTCCACTCTATATTCAGTACCGTGCTAGGCGCAAAGAAAGCCAGAGAGGGAGGCGCCTGGGTGGCTCAGTTGGTTAAGCGACTGCCTTCGGCTCAGGTCATGATCCTGGAGTCCCTGGATTGAGTCCCACATCGGGCTCCCTGCTCAGCGGGGAGTCTGCTTCTCCCTCTGACCCTCCCCCCTCTCATGTGCTCTCTCTCTCAGTCTCTCTCTCTCAAATAAATAAATAAAATCTTTAAAAAAAAAAGAAAGCCAGAGAGGTTCACTTCTGGATCAACCCTCCTGATGAAAACTAGAAAAGCTAGATAAACTATTTTTGAAAATCATTTCACATCAATTATGATGGCAAAAGTCACAAAACAAAACAAAATAACAAGTGCTGGTGAGGATGTGGAAAAATTAGAACCCTTGTGCACTGCTGATGGGAACATAAAATGCTGCAGCCACTATGGAAAACAGCAGAATTAGATAATTCCTCAAAAAGCTAAACACAGAATTTCCAAATGATCTAGCTATTCCACTTCTGGGCATATACCTAAAAGAACTGAAAGCAGGGACTCAGATACCTGCATATTTATGTTTATAGCAGCATTATACACAACAGCCAAAAGGTGGAAGCAACCCAAGTGTCCATTAATGATGCATGGACAAACAAAATGTGGTGTATCCAGCCTTTAAAAGGAATGAAATTCTGAGACATGCTACAGCATGGTTGAACTTTGAAGATACTATGCTAAAATGACATAAGCCAAACACAAAAAAGACAAGATAGGATTCCACATATATCAGACACCTAGAGCAGTCAAATTCATAGAGACAGAAAGTAAAATGGGGGTTGTCAGGGGCTGAGGGGAGAAGAGAATGGGGAGTTATTATTTAATAGGTACAGAGTTCCAGTTTCGTAAAATGGAGAGCTCCAGATACACGGTGAACGCTGCACAATAATGTTAATGTGCTTAATACCACTGAACTCTACACTGAAAAATGGTTAAAATGGTCAATTAAGTTATGCATATTTACTACAATTTTAAAAATATGTGTACATCCCAGAGAGCTACTAAGGCAGTGAGAATTACAAGGCCAACATGTGGAAGAAGAGGGAAACAGAAAGAGCTGAATAAGCATTTAGAGCAATCTTTTCCCCTGAGGCATCTGATAATTCTAATATAAGAAGCTAAAAAGCTGAACAGAGCTTTGGACAGATGCTAGGGGCTAAGAAATCAATACTGAAAATCACACCCCCAAGGAAGGTGAAAGCTGCTGAGAAACTCTAAGATTTGTACTGGGCTCAAAATGTCTTCTTTCTAAGAGTAAGGAGGAACCAGTGCTAAATAAACTAACCATTGTAGGGATTAAAGGCCAACTTCAAGTAATCTCATTCTCAGATAAGTTTAAAGTGATCTAGGATTGCTACTAACCCTAGCTATCTGCCAGAGTAAATTTCAGTCCTCTCTGGAGGAAGAGAACACTATTAAAAAGCTCAAATTATCATTTTTCATCATCATATCTGGCACTCTAACAAATATATCCAAGCATAGAGAAAGACAAAGACTCTGTGACTGAGAACCAAGGAAAACAACAGCCAACATAAACAGATTCATCAGGCATCTGCATAATGGAGTTTTAACTTTAATATTTTCAGGAAAATAAAAGATGAGCTTGGAATTTCAGCAGAAAATTTTAAAAATGTATTTTTTCAAACCCTAAATAAAAACTCTGGAACTGAGGGGCGCCTGGGTGGCTCAGTCGTTAAGCGGCTGCCTTCGGCTCAGGTCATGATCCCAGGGTCCTGGGATCGAGCCCCACATCGGGCTCCCTGCTCGGCAGAGAGCCTGCTTCTCCCTCTCCCTCTGTCTGCTGTTCTGCCTACTTGTGCTCTCTCACTCTGTGTTAAACAAATAAAAAAAAAAATCTTTAATAAAAAAAATAAAAAAACCCCTCTGGAACTGAAAAACACAATTCAAAGGGATACATCCAAAGGGATACATGTATCCTTATTGTTTATAGCAGCATTTTTTACAATAGCCAAGATACGGAAGCAGCCCAAGTATCCACACATGAATGAATGGATAAAGAAGATGTGGTACATATAGACAATGGAATATTACTCAGCCATAAAAAAGAACAAAATTTTGCTATTTGCAATGGCATGGATGAAGCCAGAGAATATAACGCTAAGCAAAATAAGTCAGAGAAAGACAAATACCACATTTCACTCATATGTGGAATTTAAGAAACAAAACAAGCAAAGGGGAAAAAAAAGAGAGACAAATCAAGAAACAGACTCTTAACTATAGACAACAAACTGATGGTTACCAGAGGAGAGGTGGGTGGGGGGGTGGGTGAAATAGCTGAAGAGGATTAAAGAGCGCACTTGTCATGATGAGCACTGGGTGATGTATGGAATTGTTGAATCACTATACTGTACACTGGAAACTAATACAACACCATATGTTAACTAACAGAAATTAAAATAAAAACCTAAAAAAGAAAAAAAAAGACAACCCAACTGAAAAATGGACAAAGGACTTGGACAGACATTTCTCCAAAGATATACAAATGGCCAATAAACACACGAAAAGATGATCATTAATAATTACAGAAATCCAAACCAAAACCACAATGAGATACCATTTCACACTTAAGAGTATGGCTATAAGCAAAATAATGGAAAGTAACAAGCGCTAGTAAGGATATGGAAAAACTGGAACCCTCATACACTGCTGGCGGAAACATAAAATGGTGTTGCCACTGTGGAAAACATTTTGGTGGTTCCTGAAAAAGCTAAATGTAGAATTACCATACAACTCATCAATTCTACTTACAGGCATATAACCACAGGCATTAAAGAAGACTCAGACATTTGTATGCCAATGTTCACTGCAGCATTACCCACAATAGCCAATAGGTAGAAATAACCCAAATATCAACAGATGGACAGATAAAAAACGTGATATACATACAATGGAATATTCAGCCATAAAAAGGAATGAAGTTCTCACACATGCTACATGGATGAACCTTGAAGACATTTTGTTTAAGCCATCCTGAAAAGACAAATGCTACATGGTTCTATTTATATGAAATACCTAGGCTAGTCACTATTTACCTATACACTTAAAAATGGTTAAGATGGAAAAAAACAAAAGGTTAAAATGGTAAATTTTATGTTATGTATATTTTACCACTATTAAGTATGTTAACATTTTAAAAATAGTTACGGGGAAGGAAGAGATGAATAGGTGGGGCACAGAGAATTTCTAAGGCAGTGAACCTACTCTGTATGATACATGTCATCATAAATTTTCCCAAACCAACAGAATATACAACAGTGAACTTAGATGGGCTTTGAGTGATAATGATGTATCGATACAGGTTTGTCAATTGCAACAAATATACACTCTGGTAGGGGACCCTGGTAAAGGGGGAGGCTATGCATGGGTGGGGGCAGGAGGAAATCTACCTGCTCTTCAATTTTGCTGTGAACTTAAAACTACTCTAAAAAAATAAAGCCTATTCAACAAAGGTTAAAATGGTAAATTTTGTTGTATTTTACAATTAAAAGATTTTAATAAAAAATGGTCAAAATGGCATTTTATGTTTTATATGCATGTAACCACAATTTCAAAAATTAAAAAAACAGGGGCGCCTGGGTGGCTCAGTCGTTAGGCGTCTGCCTTCGGCTCGGGTCATGATCTCAGGGTCCTGGGATCGAGCCCCACATTGGGCTCCCTGCTCTGCGGGGAGCCTGCTTCTCCCTCTCACACTCCCCCTGCTTGTGTTCCCTCTCTCGCTGTGTCTGTCTCTGTCAAATAAATACATAAAATCTTTAAAAAAAACAAAGACAATTTCAGCAAAGAAAAATTATAGGGGTGATCTTCAAGGATAAAGAAAATTATCCCAGGTGAAAACCTGAGGATAATAAAACCGATATAAACTATTATCAGTTCTTGGTGCTTTATACACACAAAGATTAAAATATCCAACATAGGAGTTAGGAAGTGGGTAAGCAGAATTAGTATTCAAGTATTCTAAGGTCTTTGCATGAGTCCAGGAAGAAGTAAAATTACTAATTAGACTTTTGTAGGTCACAGATGCATGTTTTGACCTCCATGATAATTACTTAATAAAAAAAAGTATGATTAATAGAGAGGAAAAATAAAGTTTAAAAAATAATCCAATAAAAGGGAGGGAAAGGAGGGGGGAAAAAAGGGAAAAAAAAGCAGAGGCAAGACAAATAGAAAGCAAATAGTAAGATGGTAGACATAAACCCAAATTATCAACAAATAAGTGAAAAAAGGACTAAACGTTCTGATTAAGAGAGTCAGCAGAAATCGTCACTGGGATTTGTATAGGAATCAAACAAAATTTCAGATTGCTTTGGGTGGTACTGACATTTTAATAATAGTTAACTCTTTCAATGCATGAACATGGGATGTCTTTCCATTTATTTGTGTTTCATTTCCTTCAGCAACGTTTTACAGGTTTCATTGTATAGGTCTTTCACTTCCCTGGTTAATTCCTAAGTATTTTATTCTTTGTGATGTGATACATGTATACAATGGAGTATTATTCAGCCTTTACAAGGAAGGAAGTTTTGACATGCAGCAGCATGGATGAACTTTGAGGACATTATGCTCAGTGAGATACACCAGTAGTAAAAGATAAATTCCATAGGGGCGCCTGGGTGGCTCAGTCGGTTAAGCGTCCCACACTTGATCTTGGCTCAGGTCATGATCTTAGGGTTGTGAGATCGAGCCCCGCATTGGTCTACATGCTCAGCGCAGAGTCTGCTTGAGATTCTTTTCCTCTCCTTCCCCCTCTGTTCCTCCTTCCCGCTCACATGCACATACTCTAAGTTAAAAAATAAAATCTTAAAAAAAAAAAAAAAAGACAAATACCATAGCCAAATTCCCAAGAGACAGAAAGTAGAATGGTGGTCACTAGGGACTGGTGAGAGAGGAGCATGCGAAAGTACTGTTTAACAAGTATGAAATTTCAGGTTGAGAAGATAAAAAAATGTTCTGGAAGTGGATGGTGGTGATGGCTACACAACAATAGGAATGTACCCAATGCCATGGAACTACACACTTAATGTAAAAAATGTGATGTTTATATTCTGTGCATTTTACAATAAAAATATAAAAGACTGAAATCACAGAGTAGCTTCTCTGTACATAGTGGAATTTAGCTGGAAGTCAATAACGAAAGGTTTATTAGAAAATCCTCCTATGTGTAGAAACTAAGCCGTATCATTCTAAATTACCTTGCATCAAAAAAGAAAGCACAGGGGCGCCTGGGTGGCACAGCTGGTTGAGTGTCCTATCTTGATTTCCACTCAGGTCATGATCTCAGTGTCCCGGGATCAAGCCCCACGTCAGGCTCCTACACCCAGCAGGGAGTCTGCTAAAGATTCTCTCTCCCTTTCCCTCTGCCCCTCCACACCCCCACACGCGTGTGGGCTCTCTCTCACTCTCAAATAAATACATAAATCTTAAAAAAAAAAAAAAAAAAGCGCAGGTGTGCCTGGGGGCTCAGATGGTTAAGCATCTGCCTTTGGCTCGGGTCATGGTCTCAGGGTCTTGGGATAGAGCCCCATGTCGGGTTCCCAGCTCAGCAGGGAGTCTGCCTCTCCCTCTGCCTCTCCCCCTGCTTGTGATTTC
>NW_028022092.1:0-660 GCF_054177405.1 Leptonychotes weddellii
CCTCAGCTGCCCTCTCTGCTAACTTTTTCTGACCTCTGAAGGACGGTGCTCTCCTGCAATGGGTGGGGAAGCGGGCAGGGCTGTGGGGAGAACCTGGGGCTCAACTCAGGGACAGGCAACTCAATGACAGGTGGGAAAGAAGGTTCTGCTCCCAGGTGCCCCTTCCTCAGAGCTCTGTGTCACCTGGACGCCTGGCACAGGGCAGCATGACGTGGGCGACAGCGTCAGGATGTGGAAGACAGCTGCCTGGGAGGAGGGACAACTGTGCCTAATTGCCACCACCCTATTGTCCAGTCCCAGCCTGGGAGGGTTCCAACAGTGCTGACAGTCCTCCGACTGTGTCTTTGCTTGTGCCCGGACATACACTCCTGGATCAGCAGACTGAACTCACCCATTTGCCCACCAGGAGTCCCACCAACTGACAGCCCGGCCTCAGCAGACACATGTCAGAAAGACCTCAGGAGGAGCCACACCACCATGGGCCCTACCCTGCCTCCCCCTTCAGCTGCTTTGTTTCCTGGACACAGACCCTCACCCCTCTCCTTCTCCTGCCTCTGGGAAAGCAGACCACTTGGCTTAGGGCAGGGCTGTGCAGCATGTCAGCCGAGGCATGCAGTGAGGACTGGCTTTGTGCCACCACGGGGATTCCACTCCCTTGTC
>NW_028022093.1:0-660 GCF_054177405.1 Leptonychotes weddellii
GTGGGGGGTGGGAGGGATGGGGTGGCTGGGTGATAGACATTGGGGAGGGTATGTGCTATGGTGAGTGCTGTGAATTGTGTAAGACTGTTGAATCACAGACCTGTACCTCTGAAACAAATAATACATTATATGTTAAAAAAAGAAGAAGAAGAAGATAGTAGGAAGGGAAAAATGGGGGGGGATATCAGAGGGGAAGACGAACCATGAGAGACTATGGACTCTGAGAAACAAACTGAGGGTTCTGGGGGGGCGGTTAGCCTGGTGATGGGTATTAAAGAGGGCATGTATTGGGCGCCTGGGTGGCGCAGTCGGTTAAGCATCTGCCTTTGGCTCATGTCATGATCCCAGGGTCTTGGGATCGAGGCCCACATCAGGCTCCCTGCTCTGCGGGGAAGCCTGTTTCTTCCTCTCCCACTCCCCCTGCTTGTGTTCCCTTTCTTGCTCTGTCTCTCTCTGTCAAATAAATAAATAAAATCTTAAAAAAAAAAAAAAAAGAGGGCACGTATTGAATGGAGCACTGGGTGTTATATGCAAACAATGAATTGTGCAACACGACATCAGAAACTAATGATGTATGGTGATAACATAACATAATAAAATTTAAAAAAAAAGAAATATAGAAAAATCTTATGCTAACAACAACAACAAAAATACATCAGA
>NW_028022094.1:0-660 GCF_054177405.1 Leptonychotes weddellii
GTGCACCCCAATGTTTATAGCAGCAATGTCCACAACAGCCAAACTATGGAAAGAGCCTAGATGTCCATGGACAGATGAATGGATTAGGATGATGTGATACACACACACACACACACACACACACACACACACACTGGAATATTACACAGCCATCAAAAAAACCCCCCGAAATCTTGCCATTTGCAATGACGTGGATAGAACTCAAGGGTATTATGCTAAGCGAAATAAGTTTTTCAGAGAAAGACAAGTATCATATGATCTCACTGGGGGGCACCTGGGTGGCTCAGTCATTAAGTGCCTGCCTTCGGCTCAGGTCATGATCCCAGGGTCCTGGGATCGAGCCCCACATCGGGCTCCCTGCTCTGCGGAAGCCTGCTTCTCCCTCTCCACTCCCCCTGCTTGTGTTCCCTCTCTCGCTGTCTCTCTCTGACAAGTAAATAAATAAAATCTTTAAAAATAAATAAATAAATAAATAATAAAAATAAAAATAAAAAAGTACCATCATTTGAGACAAGAGACAAGCACTTGATCAACATATTTTAACTTTGATTAAGCTATACATGTGATGGACTTGACCAAAAGTTGCTTAATATCATTTAGACATAATCAATGAAATGAGTTAAAGGTTAACTTATGTTAAATACTGTTTAAAATTGTTCA
>NW_028022095.1:0-660 GCF_054177405.1 Leptonychotes weddellii
AGAGTTGTTGCTATTCCTTTCTTCGATCTCCTGTTGAGTTTGTAGGTGTTCAGAATGGTTTGATCCCTATCCAGCTGAATTCCTGAGAGGAGACGAAATCCAGGTCTCCTACTCCTCCGCCATCTTGCTCCGCCCCTTCACTCTTAATAGAAGGCCCATGGGGCTTTGATTTTTATCTTTTCAGCTCTTTGATAATTTTAAAATGACGTTTTATCCAGCTTTTTAAATTTTCATTACGAAGGCTTGTTCAAATAACCTAGTCTTTTACTTTGGGCTACCAGAGAACTTTGTTTTTCAAGGGCAGAAGTGTAGCTTTTGGATGTTCGTGCAACAATGCTGAATTACAGACTGGTAGTGCCATGAGTGGTTGTCACTGAGGCCAAATCAGATTTGGGTTCGTATCTCAGATCTGCCATTTAAACTTTGTTACTTTGCACAAGTCACTTAACTTTTCTAAGCTTGTTTTCTTTATATGTTAAATATACTAATAATTCACTTGGTAGCTAGGATTAAATAACATGTTTGAAAGTTATGCTTCTTTTAGTAGCTTCTGATCGCGCTCTAACAGATTACCACAAACTCACCGACCGCAAAAGTACAGGCAGCAGAAGCAAAAATAAGTAAGTAGGACTACACCAAACTAAAACGTTTCTGCACAGC
>NW_028022096.1:0-660 GCF_054177405.1 Leptonychotes weddellii
GGAATCTGGTCTCCCTCCCACAGCAGCACGGAGCCCACCCTGGACGGGGCCCTGAGCAGGGGGTAGGGCGCTTTGCCTGGCCCAGCTTCTCCCCTCGGAGAGCACAGGGACAGTCCTCCCTGCCCCACCAGGACTGCCTCAAAACCCCTGCTTTGGAGTTCTACCATCCAGTCGAACTTACCGCCACTAATTCCCCTCTCTGCCTCAGCCCCCAAATCCCCGTCCCAGCCTCAGCCCTGCCCCTCCTGCTCTGCGAGTTTCCCCATCTGTGAGATGGGAATGACGACCCTCCCGCCCTTCCCTCACAGGCTGCTTCTGAGAATGGACCAGGCTGTGCTTTCGGAGGCTCCAGGACGGGGCGGGTGATGACAGCAGCGCATGGACACGGCTCCCGCCAGGCTGGGATCCCGGCCTCCCTGCACCCCAGGCACGGGGTAGGGGGCGTCCATGCTGCCACCTGTTTGCCTGGGTCCTCCTTGTGCTTTGGAGTCGGACACATTTGGATTCAAATCCTGCCTCTGTGCAGACATAAAATGTTTGTAACCCTTGACCCACAGTCCCACTTCTAGAATCCATCCTTAGACATAAAGATGCCATTACCGACCAACGTCCATTCCAGGCTGGCTCTTTGAGGTAAGAGCAGAAACCTCAAAACGGCGA
>NW_028022097.1:0-660 GCF_054177405.1 Leptonychotes weddellii
GATGGCAGCAGCATCTCTTCTAGAACAGTCCGGGGCTTCGCTCTCGCAGTGTAGACTGTCCATCAAGCCGCCCCTCGTGAAGGCTTGCTGGCTTTCACATCATGTGCACAGAGTGGAGTGGGGTGGGGGAGTCATCGTCGGGGGGTGCAGGTGGGCGTGAGCTGGGGTGAGTAGGGCGGGGCTGAGTGTAGGAGTGTCCGGGCGCTGCTGGAACTAATCGCTGCACACGGTGGCTTCAGACAACACACGTGCATTGTCTTCAGGTTCTGGATGTTAGGAGTCCAAAATCAGGGCTGTGTTCCTTCTGGAGGCTTCAAGGAAGCACCTTCTCCTTGCCTCTCCCAGCTTTCCAGTGGTTACACTCTTTGCCTTGCGGCCCCTTCCCCTGTCTTCAAAGCCAGCAGGTAGCGTCTTCAGATTTCTCTTTCCCCAACATCTGCATCCTTGGTCATATCTCCTGGTACCGCCTCTGCCCCGCCTGCCTCCCTCTTTCCCTTAGAAAGGCCCTTGTGATTATTTTGAGCCTGACTGGATAATCCAGGATAATATCTCCATCTCAGGATCCTTATTTTAATCCCATCTGTAAAGTAACAGATGCTAATGATTAGGATGTGGACACTTTTGGGGGCTATTATTCTGTCCACTAGAGTAGTGGAGCAC
>NW_028022098.1:0-660 GCF_054177405.1 Leptonychotes weddellii
ACCATCTTAATCATTTTTAGGTGTACAGGTCACTAATGTTAAGGATATTCACACTGTCGTGCAACGGACCTCCAGAACTTTTTTACCTTGCAAAACGGAAACTCTGTACCCATTCAACAACAACTCCCCATTCCCCCTTCCACCCCAGCCCCTGGCAGCCACTTTTGTCTCTCTCTCTTCTTTTTCTTTCTTTCTTTCTTTCTTTCTTTCTTTCTTTCTTTCTTTCTTTCTTTCTTTCTTTCTTTCTTTCCTTCTTTCTTTCTTTCCTTCTTTCTTTCTTTCTTCCTTCCTTCTTTCTTTCTTTCTTCTTTCTTTCTTTCTTCCTTCTTTCTTTCTTTTTCTTTCTTTCTTTCTTTCTTTCTTTCTTTCTTTCTTTCCTTCTTTCTTTCTTTCCTTCTTTCTTTCTTTCTTTCTTTCTTTCTTCCTTCCTTCTTTCTTTCTTTCTTCCTTCTTTCTTTCTTTTTCTTTCTTTCTTTCTTTCTTTCTTTCTTTCTTTCTTCTTTCTTTCTTTCTTCCTTCTTTCTTTCTTTCTTTCTTCCTTCTTTCTTTCTTTCTTCTTTCTTTCTTTTTCTTTCTTTCTTAAGATTTTATATATTTATATGTCAGAGAGAGAGCACAAGCAGGGAAAGTGGCAGTCAGAGGGAGAGAGAGAAGCAGGCT
>NW_028022099.1:0-660 GCF_054177405.1 Leptonychotes weddellii
AAGCATGGTGATGGGTATTAAAGAGGGCACGTACTGCATGGAGCACTGGGTGTTATGCACAAACAATGAATCATGGAACACTACATCAAAAACTAATGATGTAATGTATGGTGATTAACATAACAAAAAAAAATTAAAAAAAAAGAAAGATCTGGAAAAAGAAAAAAAAATGTAGGACTGGTCTGGCGCAGGTGACATACTCTTCCACAAGGGGGGAATTCCTCTTAGCTAAGAATACTGTGGTTTGTTTCTGGGATGTCAAGAGGCCAACCTCCTGAGGAAGATGCTAAGATGAACTATCACTCAGGGGGTACCTGCCCAAATGGGTGTGCTGAGTCATCGGTGTGAAATCAAACCTGCTCCAGAAATGGGAGGAAATGCCAGTCAGGGGGAGGAGATTAAGCTTGTGGCTCTTAAAATCTGGGACAGTTTTATCCTTGCTAGGGAACCTCTGGAAATTGTTGGAGATGTTGGTTTTTTTTTTAATTTAATTTAATTTTATTTGTCAGAGAGAGACACAGCAAGAGAGGGAACACAAGCAGGGGGAGTGGGAGAGGGAGAAGCAGGCTTCCCGCAGAGCGGGAAGCCTGATGTGGGACTCGATCCCAGGACCCTGGGATCATGACCTGAGCCGAAGGCAGACGCTTAACGACTGAGCCA
>NW_028022100.1:0-660 GCF_054177405.1 Leptonychotes weddellii
GAGACCAAGATAGTACAAGCTGAAAATAGGCCTTTAGGTCTTAGAAGTCCCACAGGGAGGAAGCAGGCTGAAAAAACAGCTAAAAACACAGGTCATTCCTTATGAAAAGGACAGAACCAAGAGCTCAAAGAGTAAAGCAAAGAGCCATGGAGAAGTATTCCCATGGTTAGGACTAAGTCCTAACTAAAGAACTGACAGCGTGCTTCAGGCTATATTTCAAAACTGCTATGGACTAGCGTGCTTCCCATCTTCTTTCTGAATGGGAGAGTCCTTAGCAGGTTACCAGCATCCTGCATTTTGAGTGGTAGAGAACTGTCACTTTAATTCTCAAGTCTTCATACTGAGAGGACTTGAACTCAAGGGACTATACTTCAGACACCTTATCTCCACTGCACCTGATTAAAATGGTAAGATCTTGGATCAAGACTGAACCTAATGCCATGCTAATTGAGATTTGTGGGAGGAGGTGAGTGTATTTTTCATGTTGGAGGAATACAAAAATATGCTGGTTTTTAAATGTGTCCATAGGTTTTTAAATATTCATTCTATTAAAAATAAATAAATAAAAAGACCGTGGGCCAATCTTAGTGACTTATCTCCTAACAAACAGAATATGGTGAATGTGATGCTGTGTGTATTCCAAGGCTAGGTTACAGAGGC
>NW_028022101.1:0-660 GCF_054177405.1 Leptonychotes weddellii
ATTCTGGTTTATTCAGTCTTAAAAACTATCATATGGGGGCGCCTGGGTGGCTCAGTCGTTTAAGCGTCTGACTTCGGCTCAGATAATGAACCGAGGGTCCTGGGGTAGAGCCCTGCATTGGGCTCCCTGATCAGTGGAGAGTCTGCTTCTCCCTCTGCCCCTCCCCCTGCTCATGCTCTCTCTCTCTCTCTCTCAAATAAATAAATAAATAAATAAAATCCTTAAAAAATAAAAAAACTATCCTGTGAAATATGGCAATAGTCCAGAGCTATCATTCTGACAGTCAGTCTTCCAGCAGGAGATGAAGTTCACACTTGCGGTCCCTCTTGCAGTCCTCAGGGTTCCCTCATAAAAAAACAGCAGGAAAAAAAAAAACTTAACTACTCTCCAAAAATGAGTAATAATTATAGGCATAGGGCAGCTTAATTCATGGAGGGAAAAATGGAACCTTCCCCTTCAAAGTCACTAAAGATACACCCAATTTACATGATCAAACACATAGTTTCTTAATTGAAAAAATCACTACATTTTAGTTTGTTTACTGCATTCAGTTTTTCTCCTAAGAATAAAGGGTGAATATTTTGTATTTATTTGCATAATTTTAAAATAAAGTCATGGCTTTTCCAGAACAGAGGGCAGTCAACTTTCAATGTGTATCCA
>NW_028022102.1:0-10949 GCF_054177405.1 Leptonychotes weddellii
TCCTGGGGCCAGCCCAGGGGCTGAACAGACAAGGTGGGCTGCAGAGGGTGCCTGTGGGATGCGTGAATGATCCGATGAGGGGCCAAGTGTGGGAGCAAAGGAAGAGAGACGGGCAGTAGGGGGAAGAGCACAAAGCAGGGAGGAGAGGGATTGAGAGAGAGGCACTGAGGAACCCAGGCCCCAGGTATGCAGGGACCCTTGGGGCCTCAGCACTGCCTGCCCGGCCGTGATCTCCCTCCTGATCAGGGTCAGCTGGCCGCCTGGCTCTGGACCCCTGTGACCATCAGGAAGTCCCTCCTCCTGGCTGGAATCAGGGCTCCTTCCATCACGAGGAGCAAAATCTAGTTAGTTGCAGGGAAAGGAGAGTTTAGTGTGAGGACCCTGGTCTCTCCTGTGCCAACTGGAGGGGGAGCAGGGGGCTCCGGGAGGGACCTGAGAACCCCGGCTCTGCCCCCTCCCTTTCTGCTTCTCTCCCATCACAGTTTCCTGTCTACGCACAGCATCACCCACCGCCCACGGCTTACACAGCCTCAAACACCTTTCAGTCCCTAAAATACGTGTGTCTATAAACACACACAAACACACTCACACTTTTTATGAGAAGAGGGGCCAAAATCTTAAGAATTTTCCTGAATGGCAATCATAGAGCAACACAGAAGCCGGCAACACAGCTCAAATCCAACTCTAGGAGATCTGGCTGCCCTGGCTTGATGCTGGCACGAATACCAGCCTGGCCTTGGTCTCTGGTAACAACTCTAATCACCAGCAAAGCTCTTCTCTCCAAAAAGGCAAGGTGTCACAACTATATCCTACTTATTTCAGGTCTCACATTAGACACCACTTCCTCCAGGAAGCCTCCCTGGATTGCCAAGCCCAGATTAAGTATCTCCTCTATGAATGTCCATAGTCTCCTATACTTCACCTACCACGGCACACATTGGTATTTACTTGTCTGTCTCTTCCTGTTGGACCACGGGTTCTTTGAGGGCAGGGACTGTGAATCATAGTTGAATCTCCAGGGCCTCTTACAGGTGTGTTCGATCAGCATTTGTTGAAGGAAGGAATAAGTCTAGGGACCCCAATGTCCCCACCTACCTCTGAACCTCCTTTTTGCTCCTACACCAGCCTGGATCCCTGTTCTGACCCTCTGCTTTCGGTCCCATGCATCTGTCCTCTGTCCCATCCCCTTCCTTGCCCAGGGAAGTCACAAAAGGGCCAGGAGACACTGGAGTTCCAAACTCACGAAGTCCCAGATCCATCATTGTCTAGCTGTGTGGCCTTCAGGAAGTTCACCATTCCTGTTTGGATCTTAGTATTTTTTTTTTAATCTCTAAAAGAGACGTTTGCAAGCAAAGGCAGAGAAATTTAATAAACTATTTAATAACTTCCCTGGCAGAGACAGAAGGGAGTTTGTGCAGAACAGAGCATAAAGGGGAGAGAGGGAACTGCAGTTATAGCCCCAAGAGCCAGAAGCTGTCAGCAGGTGCCTGCCATTTAGAAAATGACATCTGGACCTCATTTCTCATGGCAGTGACATAGAGGGGGCCATAGAGAAGGGTGAGGGTTGTTTGTTGAGGCTGGGAAGGGGTCAGGGGTAGGGTTTCTGGGGGGGGGTGGCAGGCAGGGTCCAGAGTGCTTCTGCCTAGCTCCGGGGCAGGGAGGCCCTGAATGGAATTGCAGAGGGGCCACTTCGTGGTTTGCCTTCACTCAGCCCAGCTTGGGGACCTCTCCCACTGAAAGGGGTGCCTGAAGCCACTGCAAAGCACCCTGGACAAGGGGGGCAGGGACTGGCGTGGACATCCAGTCCTCATCACTGCTCACCCTTGACCCTATTTCTGGAGCACCCGCTCTTGGCCAGTGCGGTGCGTAGTCCTTTTATCCCTGCCTGCAAACCTGCCTGGGCAGTGTTCATGTCTCCATTTTACTGATGGAGACCCTGAGGCTCACAGCCCCAGGCTCTTCCCATCCTTCCATGTTCCCAGATTCTATTGCTTCCTCTTGCTAGGTCACCATGAGGAGCCCCTGCCCTCTATGGGGAGGACGGAAAGAGCTGAGGCCCCTGGGAGCCCGGGTGCCGTGCTGTGCAAAATGTTTAGCAGACGCCTTCACTCCATCTGTAGGCAGCCAGCAAACTTGGCAAAGCTCATCTTCCATTCCCTTCTCTTGCATGATTTGCTATTTGGGGTCCTTGGAGAAGCCCCTGAGTAAATATTAATAATGTGCCATTGTGTACATTGGCTGAGAAAGAGAATGAATCATTTCCTGCTTCCCTCCTGGGCTCAGAATCTTAACTAAAAATATATTGGATCTTTGGGTAACTTCGATGGACCTGGTGGATGGGGCTGAGCTGGTGCCAGAAAACAGCTTGCCCTGTTGGCTGCCCTGACACCTAAAATTCCACCATCCCCCGACTGTGCCTCAGTTTCCCTGTCAGCACATAGAGCACTAGTATCGAAAGGCTTAGGTT
Organism: Leptonychotes weddellii; assembly: GCF_054177405.1. Taxonomy (NCBI): domain Eukaryota; kingdom Metazoa; phylum Chordata; class Mammalia; order Carnivora; family Phocidae; genus Leptonychotes; species Leptonychotes weddellii. The sequence continues at coordinate 2,468 of NW_028022102.1, forward strand.
CAAGTTCTTCCTGTCTCTGGCATATCTCACCTGGGTGGCCGTAGCAAGTATTTCCTTTGCCCCTCTGACTCTCGGGGGAGACTGGGGTCTGCGCCCCATCCAGCAGGCTGGCCTGGGCACTTACTTCCACAGGGTGGCCTCAGCCCATCACCCCCGGCTGTCTGATTGGTTCTTATGCACCGTTTCTGCATGGAGGGAGATCATGAAATGTGGAAGGAAAACATAAATCAAACTCCAGGTTGCCGAGGGGACACAGAGCGAAGGAAGACAGGTGGAAATGACAAGCCAGCCTCCATGCACTGGGTTTGCCAGTCAGCATTTGCAGAGCTCCTTCACACCTGCTGTTTCATTTGAGCTTTATGACAAGTCTGGGAAGTGCAGAGACCTGCCCCACTGCAGAGATGAGGAAGCAGAGGCTTGTCAGGGGACCCGCCTAAGGCCCCGGGACTGGTGAAAGAAGAGAGGTTTGGGGCAAGACTCATTCAAGATCTCATTCTTCCTCCAGTCCCACATGGTGGCCAGTGGCCAGGCAAGATTCACGGGAGGGGAAGGGGCGGCGTAGATCAGGGAGGACATCCTCAAGGAGGGAGCTTTTGAGTGCTTCTGGAAGAAGAGAAAGAACAGACATGGGACGGGAAGGGAAGGTGGGGTGTAGGACCTGGGGCAGGGAGGCTCGGCAGGTGCGGTCAGCTCGTCAGGGTGAACAACAGCAGCTGCATTTACTCGAGCACCTACTACGTGCCTGGACTTTGCTAGGTCCTGGGATGTGTCATCTTGTTTACTCAGATGACCCGGGATGTGGCCGCTATCCTAGCTGGTCCGTGGCGGAGTCGGGATCAGACCCAGGTGTGCCTGTTTGCAGAGCCCGAAGGCTCGTCTATCACACCCCAGATGAAATTTCTGCCCCCAAATCTCTCCCTGGCTGTGTGCCAGAGGCCAAATCACTTAATCTCTCCGAGCCTCCATTCTTTTATTTGTAGAGTAGTGATGATAATAACCTCTTGAGCACGAGGAAGACATTTTCGATCATCACAATTCTTTGGGAGAGTGAAGCATTTGTCTGGCAGATGCCCATGAGGATCAGACGCTGACAGTCTGAGGACACAGAAGCAGCTGATATGAAGTGTCTGGAGGGATGCAGGTAAAACTGCTCTGCGTGAACCAGGATCAGCTTCCTCCTGAGAAGGCGGGGGGTGGGGGTGGGGTGCAGAGAGAACAAAGCCCGAGAGCTGGCCAGTCGGTGTCCCTCCCTCTGACCCCACCAATCTCCAACACCAGTAAATTCAGAATGCTTGGTGGGGGCGGGTGTTAGGGAGGAGACAAAGGGCTAAGCTTTGCACAGGGCCTGATCTGGGGAGAAAGGCCTAGATCCAGGCCTGGGACGGGGCAGTGTCAAAGGCTGGACTTGAGCCAGTTACCCCGTGCTCCCTGTGAGTGGCCGACCCCAGCCGGCCTCTGGGTTATACCCACTCGGGTCTCATCAGTTCTCAGACCCCCCAGAGCACATATTTCTGCTCTTCCAGAGGCCAAGCCTCTGCTTTCACTCTGGACCCCACCCACGCCCCGGCACGCTCCCCTTTTCCTCAGCCCCACAGCATCGCCATGAAGCTGACGCAGGGAACATCTCCCATATTTCATTCAAAAGGGAACATAAACGCCCACGTCCCCTCCAACTGCCTCCCGAGTTCTCTGCCCCCTTCCGCTTGAACGAAATGTCTGCATGGGCTGGCGCCTCCTCCCCCTTCCATCATTTCTTGCCCACTACAGCCTGGTCTATCTCCGTCAAGGTTATAGATAACCTTCACATCCCTACATCACGTGGATACTGCTCCCTTGTAGCCTTTGGCTTCTCTATCACATTGACTCAAGAGATCGCTCTCTCCTCAGGGAAAGCCATGTCACCTGGGCTTCTGTGACTCGGGGCCACTTGCCTGGTTTCCTTCCTACTTCACAGGCCAAGAACCAAGGAGGAAACGTTCTAGAACCTTCTATAAGCCAAGGTGTCCAGGGGTATAATAGGCTGCCTCTGGAGGGAGAGGGAAAGAAGGAGGAAGAGGGACTGCATGTAGGTTGAGCACCTACTATGTGCGTTTGGTCTCATTCTTGAGGGCTAAGATTTTCATCCTCATTTTACAGATTGTGAAACAGAGGCTCGGAATGTGTAAGGGACAATCCATGATCACCACATAATGCGGGGGGGCTAAGCTGGATTTATATAACGATGCCAATAATACCTACTACCCTTTATCCAGTGTCTACTGGGCCGAACATTTTCTATGAGCTGAGCCATCTTGTTTCTCACCCCTGCCACTGGGGAAGGAGGCTGTGGTTGGCATCACCATTTGAAAGGAGGGAAGCTGCATGCCCGAGGGCAGGGGACTGAGGTGATGGGTCAATAGGAAGCAGGTGAAGAAGCTGGAACTGGGCTCTAGGTGTGTCTGAGTCCACATCTCTGGGGGAACCAAGCCCCAGGGGATGACCCCTAGACAGGGTCACTGCTTCAGGGACCCACAGGACCTCAGGGCATGGGGCCCAATGACAGGGAAGACCCCTTTCCACTTGAGGTCCCAGGCAGCTCCCCCGGAGAGAGACCATTGCCATGTGCGCCTGGGCAGCATCTGCCACCTTTGGTCTCTGGATCGCTGTTTTCAGACATCATCACAATCCACTTCTACAAAAACAGTCATTTCTGCTGTGAAAGCCACTGAGTGGCCAGGAGCACAGACACAGAAGGAAAAGGCCAAGTGGGATCCAGGTGGCCCGAGCAGAGCAAGCAGGGAGCCGGGGCTTTGGGGGAAGGGGTCAAGGTGGTGTGTTGAGGTAGTCATCTGATCTCCACTGAAACGACTCAATGATGGGGCACTCATGTTTGTTCATTTAACAGAAGTTCAGAGAAGTTCAGCGACTTGTCCATGTTCACATAGCTGGTGGGTGGTGGAGGAAAGAGGCAAGCCTGGGGCTCTCTGATGGCAAACCCCACGCTCTTTCCATCCCTGAAACGGAAGGGGGGGAAGGCACATTTACTGTGAACATTTACCGAGCCCTTCCTAGGAGTCAGAGGGCTTTGCCTTCGTGTTTCTATTCTAATACGATCCACACGCACTATGCAGTCATTACTTCTGTCTCCGTTTTAGATGAGGACACTGAGTTTCAGAGTGGGGACTCAAACTTGACCCCAACGTCAGCATTCTTTCAAAACATTTTGGGGGAAAAGGAAGACCCTGGGAAAGGATCCCCTTGTTGGGTCAAGGTCATCAGAGTGGAGGCTGCTATCTGCGCTGAGGAGAAGGGGCTGGTGAATGGGAAGACAGCCACCAGGAAAGAGGTAGTATTGCTTGCAAGATGGCGGCCTCCTCCAGGGAGCCTGGCAGCTCCTGAGTGGCCAGGAGGTCACTCCTGAGCGTTCTCTTGCAGTCTGCTGTTGCTGGCAGATAGCACCGCAGGGTCTTGGCTGGGAGCCCACAGTCCCTTGCCCCTCCACAGGCGGCTATGGGGACACAGGGTGTGCTGAATGAGGTGTAGCATGTGACAGACGGGGAGGAAGCCCCAGGATGTAGTACAAGGTCTGGGCAGGAAGTAGAGGGGAGATGAGGGGCCCACATTGTCAGGGGCTGGCTGCAGGGAAAGATGCTGGGAGTGTGCAGAGGACTATGGGAAAGTGGCCTCAAATGCCCAGCAGGGACAACTGGGCCTGGAGACCTCTGGGTGTTGGTTCAGGAGTCATGAATATCAACATAAATGTGGATCCTGGTAAATGTTTTCTAGAAGCGGCTTGGAATAATAGCGGGGGTACTGGTGTAGAATCAGAACAGGCAAGGTGTGAGCCCGATTCTGCTTCCAACCTGCTGTGCCACCTCAGGGGGCTCACTCAGCCTCTCTGAGCTTCAGTTTTCTTACCTGAGTAAAGGTTGGGCTGGGCTGTCTGAGGCTTTGGCAAGCCTGCATGGCCCAGAGCTGCATCCCACTCAGTCTTGTGGTTCTAGGGGCTTTATGACTGTGGATCTGCTGCCATGTTATTGTTGTTTTTTTAAAATTATTAATTGTGGTAAAATACAAATACCTCAGACGTTACCATCTTAACCTCTACAAAGTGTGCGGTTCTGTGGCATCAAACACATTGACGTTGTGCAACTGTCACCACCATCCATCTCCAGAACACCATCAGTCTTGCCAAACTGACTCTCTGTTCCCATTAAACACTAACTCTCCAACCCCCCACCCCAACCCCTGGCAACCACCATTCTACTTCCATCTCTATGAATCCGATGGCTCCAGGTTCCTCCTATAAGTGGAATCATACAGTATTTGTCCTTTTGTGACTGGCTGATTAGCATAATGCCTTCCAGGGACCTTCATATTGTAGCAAGTATCAGAGTTTCTTTCCTTTTGAAGGTTGAATAATATTCCATTATATGTATACACTACATTGTGTTTATCCTTTCATTCATGGATGGACACTTGGGTTGTTTCTACCTTTTAGCTTGTGTGAATAATGCTGCTCTGAACGTGGGAGTACAGATATCTCTTCAAGACCTTGCTTTTAATTCTTTTGGGTATGCCCAGAATTGGAATTGCCAGATTGTATGTTTATTCTATTTTTATTTTTTTGAGGAATCATCATACTGTTTTCTGTAGCAGCGGCACTATTGTATATTTCCACAAACAGTGCGTAAGGGTCCAATTTTTCCACAGTCTCACCAAGACGTCTTCTCTTCTTCTTCTCCTCCTCCTTCTTCTTCTTGTTCTTGTTGTTGTTCTTCTTCTTCTCCTTCTCCTTCTTCTTTAATAGTAGTCTAATTTGTGTGAGTGGTGTCTCACTGTGGTTCTGATTTGCATTTCCCTATTTAGTTATGTCGATTATCTTTGCAAATTCTATTTTTTTTAAAGATTTTATTTATTTATTAGAGAGAGAGAGAGAGTGAGAGAGGGAATACAAGCAGAGGGAGTGGTAGAGGGAGAAGCAGGCTTCCCGCGGAGCAGGGAGCCCGATGCGGAGCTCCATCCCAGGACCCTGAGATCACGACCTGAGCCGAAGGCAGACGCTTAACGACTGAGCCACCCAGGCACTCCTATCTTTGCAAATTCTTATTGGCCATTTGTAGATCTTTTTTGGAGAAATGTCTATTCGAGTTCCTTGCCCATTTTAAAATCTGGTTGGATATATGTTTTGGATATTAACTCTTTATATATTTATATATTTTGGATGTTAACCCTTTATTGAATATATGATTTGCAAATACTTTTCCCAGTTCATGGATTGCCTTTTTGCTCTGTTAATTGTCTTTTGATGCACAGAAATTTTAAACTTTGATGTACATTGCTATGTTTTTGAGGCTGCTCAGAGGCGCCAAGTGGCAAAAATCAAATTCCAATTAATTCTGCCTGATGCAGAACTCCACACACCATTTTTCACCAGTCCTTCCACTCATGGTTCTCCTGCAGGGAAGGGACTAGATTCCATGAGATAAAAATCTAAAACCTGTTCTGTTTGTGGAGCATCAGCGCACTTCAGAGAACAGTGTCAGCTCTGGCTTCAGATCAGACTGGGGCAAATTTAGGTAGGTTGTAGTCCAAAACTGAGCTCCAGGTTGCTCATCTGAAACATGGAAATAGCTCCCCCCTTGGGGGAGCTGACCCATGTGTGAAAACTCAGTATCTGGGCTCCATGGGCCTTGCAGTTTGCGTTTGTAGCCATCTACAGGACAGAAGCTTTGGGGAAGCTGGGAGAAACTGGCCACTTCCTTCAAGAGGTCAAGCTTTCTTTTCACACTCCTATACCTTCAATGGCCTGTGACAGTCTAGGTTTATGCAGACCATCCACGTGGTTTCTCCCCTCAGGGTCAAGGAGATTGACATTTGTGTTGTCTTCAGCCTCTCTTGAGCTTCAGCCTCCCCGTTCCCCAAATTTTAGTCTCTGAGATTTGAGGAACAAATCTGTCTTCTCCCTCTTCACATTTTGTGAGGGAGACAAGGTTTGTTCCTCAAATCCTGGAGAGGGACAGGAGGGTGGACCATGAGGGCATATCTTGCCAAAACAGAGGAGGGTTCTGGGAAGTTCCTGGATACAGGATCTGTCTTCATCGTCATCACCACCACCACCATCATCATTATCATCACCGTCATCATCTCCATCATTACCATCATATCCATAGTAATAGACTTTGACTCCAATTTTTATGTTGGATCTCTGACAGTTTGAGGGTCACACTCCTCTTACCCCTTCTTGTCTCTCATCTGGACAAACTGATAGAAGGCCCATGCTCCCCCCCCTTGACCCTGACAAGAAGTTCAAACCAAGCAAACCATATCCCATGCACGGAACTCTCAATCTGGCCACACCCTTAACCATGAGAGAAACCAGAGCCATTCACCCTTCTCTTTATACAAACAAAATGGACAGCTTGGGTACATGTCCTGCTCTCCCCAGAAAGCCTCATTATGTGAGCAAAAAAATATTTCAGTTGGTGTGTTTATGGCATCATTAGATTCAACATCCAAACCAGTTGTGTGTATGTGTGTGTGTGTGTGTGTGTGTGTATGCACATGCACTTGATCCTGCCGTCTATGGGACAATCATGAGACAATGATGAACATCATCACCACCTTCATCATCATCACTATGGTTTAACTTAGTGGTTTGTGCTGAGCACAGCATTTTCCATGGATTATCTCATTTATTTCTCATGGCAGCCCCATGTGATGGGTTCAGCTTTTATCCTCATTTTAAAGATGAGGAAACTGAGTCATAGAGAGAACAAGTCACCTGCCCAGGGTCATATGGTGAGTAAGAGGGGGAGCTGGGCTTCACACCCACCTTCTTAACCAATGCACTCTCTGTCTTCATGGTGAGAAAGTTCTTCTCTGTGTCTAACTGCTCACACCCCTGCTGCAGCCATAGTCCACTTGCTGTTTCTGACTTCAGAGGAGTCCATGAGCAGAATCCAGCTAGGGATTCCAGGGCTCCCCTTGGTGAAACTTTTCCTTCATCTCTTCTCCTCCCACACTCTCTCCTAGGGGATTCTTCCACTCCTGAGATTTCAATTATCACCTTCCTGTTACTAATTCCCAAACCCTTTGCACCCCAAGGGGCTCTGCCTGCTTCCAGGCCCTCAAAAAACGGTCAGGAGCTCTGAGCTCCAGTGCTTTGCTATTTTGTTTTTGATGTGCCTAGCCTCCCTGCAAAGTGGGTCTGACTCACACCCCCCACATACACATGGAAAACTGGGGCCCAGAGAAAGTAGAGCCAGGGTCAGGGTCACTCCCATCTGGGCTCAGACTGTGCACCATCCCTGCACCTGCTGTCATCCTACCCACTGCCTCTGGGCTCTGTGCCCCCTGTCACTAATGTCACCAAGCACTGCCTCTAGTACCTCTCAAAATGTGCCCTATGGCCTAAGTCCCTCGGTCCTCACAGCACCCTCTGGGAGAGGCCATCAGGGTCCACAGAATGAGGCGTCACCCAGCACTAACCACCAGGTCCTATCTCAGCCGCGTCACTCTGACACCCGAGCTCCTAATCCCGAGCTTTAATGATGCACCTGCTGTGTCTCTCAGTGTAGCCTCCACCAGCCCCGCTGCATTTCCATCAGGAAAAATACACTCTTGCTTCAAGGGCCAAACCAAGTGCCACCTGCTCCGGGAAGCCTTCCCTGATCTCTGCTCCAAGAGCACCCCATCCCAGGGCAGAGTCCCTCTGTGAAAGCATCCACTTCCCCCTTGCTTAGGGTACATCCACGTGTCCTTCTCCCCCTCTAGACCATGGGTCCCCAGAGTGTGGGCTCTTGTTTGTCCCTCCTCTTTCCAAAGGACGTGGGTCTTCTGTCCTGGGGGAGGCAAAGGGAGGATGCAGGTGGCTGCAGACAGGAGGTGGTGGGAAAGTGGGATTCGTGCTCAGATGGAGAACAGAGAAGCAGGAAGGAAAGAAGCAGTGTGTGACCTACATGTTACTGACTGGCACTTGGATGGGTCACCCCTCCTGACACACGGCCTTCCAGTTGTCACTGGCATGACCTCGCGGGGCCCGGTCCCCTCCCCTGTGACCACGCTGTGGCAAGGGCCAATGGGGACACAGCAAAGGGCTATATAGATGGCAAGACAGCTAGTCGGGACCGGGGTCTGCACCCTCGGGCTCGATTCCACTCGGGGCCTCCCTGCCAGGTCCCATCGGCTGTTCCCATTTAGCAGCCTCCCCCCAGCTGTGTGACCGGGGCACTGGGCCCGCCGCAGGGCATGGAGGTGCCGCTCTCATCCCCAGCTTCCCTGGTGCAGTCAGGTGGGCGGCGGCTGCCTGCCCCGCTCCAGAACCGGCCTGGCCTGGCTTGGCTGTGCAGCCTGACGTGTATGTTCCTCCAAGGTCTGGCCCTGCTACCCCGGCAGCCACCTCTCCTCTACCGTAGCCCCCCCGCAGCTCTTCTCGGATGGGCACTTTGCAGAAAGAACAGAACTGTAAACCCCACGATGGAAGAGATCTCAGGAGATCCCT
>NW_028022103.1:0-660 GCF_054177405.1 Leptonychotes weddellii
TGCTTGTTTTCCTATCTGTGTAGAATTGGCCTTTAGGTGAACTCTACCAGAAAGGCTATGGGAATCCACAAAACCAACAGCTTGTTTTCTTTGACAAAGATCTCAGCCACAAAAGATGCACATACCTGGAGGTCCTGAGAGTTTCTGGGCACACTGAGCCTGCACAGTCAGTCACTGGAGCATTTGTTGATGCAATGCTAGAAGGGGCACACGCCATCTACTTTGCTGCAGTCTTCTCCACTGCAGTGTTATTGTACCGATTATAGTTCCCCCAGGGCCCTGTGTTCTCACCATGACACTAGCCTAGAGAATTCTGGGTATCAGGGCACATGGCTCCTTTGCAGGACATGGGGTAGAGATTCCCCTCAACACTACTGAGCATTATATGACATCCACTGTGAAAAAGAAAAACAATTTGTGTAGTTCTCAGAAGCACTGGAGGTTGTCACAACTTCCTGACTCTTCGGAGTGTTCTCTGAGCCCACAAAAAAATCCTGATACCCAGTCCATAAATTAGGACAAAGCCCTGCAGTCTTTCCTAGGAGACCTCAGGCAACAATGTAAATTAGGCCAAAGCTGGAAAGAGAGCTATTTTCTTTCATCAGACTGTCATCTCTGAGGCACACAAAGCATTGGGAACCCCAACAAAGCTGTTCACTC
>NW_028022104.1:0-660 GCF_054177405.1 Leptonychotes weddellii
GAGTGAACAGCTTTGTTGGGGTTCCCAATGCTTTGTGTGCCTCAGAGATGACAGTCTGATGAAAGAAAATAGCTCTCTTTCCAGCTTTGGCCTAATTTACATTGTTGCCTGAGGTCTCCTAGGAAAGACTGCAGGGCTTTGTCCTAATTTATGGACTGGGTATCAGGATTTTTTTGTGGGCTCAGAGAACACTCTGAAGAGTCAGGAAGTTGTGACAACCTCCAGTGCTTCTGAGAACTACACAAATTGTTTTTCTTTTTCACAGTGGATGTCATATAATGCTCAGTAGTGTTGAGGGGAATCTCTACCCCACGTCCTGCAAAGGAGTCATGTGCCCTGATACCCAGAATTCTCTAGGCTAGTGTCATGGTGAGAACACAGGGCCCTGGGGGAACTATAATCGGTACAATAACACTGCAGTGGAGAAGACTGCAGCAAAGTAGATGGCGTGTGCCCCTTCTAGCATTGCGTCAACAAAAGCTCCAGTGACTGACTGTGCAGGCTCAGTGTGCCCAGAAACTCTCAGGACCTCCAGGTATGTGCATCTTTTGTGGCTGAGATCTTTGTCAAAGAAAACAAGCTGTTGGTTTTGTGGATTCCCATAGCCTTTCTGGTAGAGTTCACCTAAAGGCCAATTCTACACAGATAGGAAAACAAGCA
>NW_028022105.1:0-660 GCF_054177405.1 Leptonychotes weddellii
CTCCATGCTATTCCTTATGTTCCACAAATAAGTGAAACCATATGATAATTGACATTCTCTGCTTGACTTATTTCACTTAGCATAATCTCCTCCAGTCCCATCCATGTTGATGTAAAAGTTGGGTATTCATCCTTTCTGATGGCTGAGTAATATTCCATTGTATATATGGACCACATCTTCTTTATCCATTCATCTGTTGAAGGGCATCTCGGCTCTTTCCACAGTTTGGCTATTGCGGACACTGCTGCTATGAACATTGGGGTGCATATGGCCCTTCTTTTCATTACTTCTGTGTCTTTGGGGTAAATACCCAGGAGTGCAATTGCTGGGTCATAGGGTAGCTCTATTTTTAAATTTTTGAGGTACCTCCATGCTGTTTTCCAAAGTGGCTGTACCAACTTGCACCAACTGTACCACTCTTACACCAACAGTGTAAGAAGGTTCCCCTTTCTCCACAACCTCTCCAACATTTGTTGTTTTTTGACTTGTCCATTTTTGCCATTCTAACTGGTGTAAGGTGGTATCTCAATGTGGTTTTGATTTGAATTTCCCTGATGGCTAATGATGATGAACACTTTTTCATGTGTCTGTTAGCCATTTGCATGTCTTCTTCAAAGAAGTGTCTTTTCATATCTTCTGCCCATTTTTTGACTTGATTAT
>NW_028022106.1:0-660 GCF_054177405.1 Leptonychotes weddellii
AGAAATTATTTAATAACTAAACATGAATGTTTTTGAATGTAGCCCCTGGGCAATGAATGGAATTTTGAGTTTCTTATACAGTAAGTAAAATTAAATTTTTCCCAGTGAGGGAAAGACTCTTGACAGAAGTGTGGCAAAAAGCACTTTAATTTAATGCTGCTAACTTTGTTCTCTGGTTTTACGTTCGTTTGCTGGAGTGGGAGACGTGCTTGACACAGTGAGTTTTTTCTCTGATGTACTTAAGGTGATCTATTTGCCTGAATTACTCCTGTATCATTGCTGATAATATTGGCACTAAAATAAAACCTAGTTGGAAACAAATAAATAAATAAATAAATAAATAAATAAATAAAGATAGTTAAAACTCTAGTTTTAGATGCAAAACCAAAAAAAACCAACCAACCAAACAAAACCACCCAAAAAACTAGTTACCTTCAAAAACACTAGGAAACATCTGTCTTGGAGTATTAGTACAAGTCTAAATTCAGTAAAATCAGAGAAGGAATCTTTCATAAGAATATATGTGAACTGGGGTGCTTGGGTGGCTCAGTCATTCATTTCGGCTTAGGTCATGAACTCAGAGTTCCAAGATCAAGCCCCACATCAGGCTCTGCACTCAGAACGGAGTCTGCTTGAGAATTCTCTGTCTCTCTTTCCCTC
>NW_028022107.1:0-660 GCF_054177405.1 Leptonychotes weddellii
ATTCATATAGGCCTCAAGTGTATGTGTGTCAATATTTCATTTCTTTGTAAGATTTTGGCATGCCAAGGCAGATACCCCCAGAGCTCCGAGCAATGCAAGGAGCCCCAAGGGGGAGCTCTCTGGCACTTTCTTTCTTCACCCTGGTTTTCTTAGACGGGAATTGAATTCATCAGCTGCCAGAGGCTTACTTTATTTGCTGTGGGGGAAAGAGGTCTGGAGAGAGGGAGAAAAGGAAAAAAATCACTGGGCCAGTCCTTTTTGAAATGGAAGATGTGGTTTACTTTCTGCTTATCAGTGGAATGATTTGTCTCCCCACCCCCACCCTCAGTTAATCAGAAATGGTTGTACCCTTGATACATACGACCGCCACCCCCAGATTGTGGCATCCTCGGACACTGGAGTACCCGTGTAAGCCACCGGCAACCTCTGCTTCCTGGCGGTCTGTCAACTCGGCGGTGTCTCTTTGCCCTGAGGCTCAGAAACCCCGAGGACTGACCACTTCTGGAGGCTTTCCTCCAGTTTGCAGAGAGCCCCTGGCTAGCAGGACTGGGGATTTTGTACCAGCAACCCCCCTGCCCCCCCCAACCCCCCACACCCCCCACATATTACCTTCCACTCCTGGTCTTCTATTAACATAGAATAGCCAGTAGTACTCAAATC
>NW_028022108.1:0-660 GCF_054177405.1 Leptonychotes weddellii
TTTTTATCACTAAACATGTCTTCTAAATATTTACTTTTCAGGAACCCCCTTGCAAAGTTCAGTTTATAAAACTGCCAGGGGAAAGTGAGGGCAACATCACTTCACAGGCCTAATGTGGCTTTAACAACAGCGGTGAACGTTTGGCCATTGGCACCCCCACTATTTTACCAATAGATTTGGTTCTGTCATGTTTTGTGCCGTGGTTCTCATGTGGAGAAATGCTTATCCAAGAATATGCATGCAAACGTCTGCGGGAGGGGCCCTCCTCAGAGTCCCACGGAGAAGAGTGGCACCTGAAAATCACAGAAGGGGATTCCTATTCTTGGATCATAGCTGCGGCGGGTGGACAGCACCCAATGCGGCCGCGCTAGGCGCCAGGACGTGCAACGAGTACCCCACATGCTCACATAGATGGGGCAGCCCCTCAGGTCCCCGCTACCTCTCCAGAACTTCTTCCATTCCAATTGTCCACCTTTGGTCGCCATATTGGCCGAACAGCACAGCCCTTCCCTTGTCTGACCTCACGACATCTCTTAGACCTTAAAGGACCATCTGCGATTTTTAAAATTTAGTCTGTTTGCTGACTGCGTGTAGCAGGTGTATTCCGATTTCTGGGGTGAAAATTGCGACCCTCCCTAACACGTGCCGTCGGCACTTTAC
>NW_028022109.1:0-660 GCF_054177405.1 Leptonychotes weddellii
TTCAACTTGGTTAGATTTTAGTTCTTTTACTTCTCCAGAAAGGGTTTCTCTAATACCTTCCATGCTTTTTTCAAGCCCAGCTCGTATCTTTAAAATCGTCGTTCTGAACTCTAGTTCTGACATCTTACTAATGTCTGTATTGATTAGGTCTCTGGCAGTCAGTACTGTCTCTTGTTCTTTTTTTTGAGGTGATTTTTCCATCTTGTCATTTTGTCCAGAGGAGAATAGATGAATGAGAGAGCAAAATGCTAACAGGGTAACAGTGACCCTGGAAAAATATACACTGAACAAATCAGAAGACACCTGAACCCAGGGGAAAAGAAAGGGAAAGAAAGAAAAAAGGAAAAAAAAGAGAAAAAGATAAAAACAAACAAACAAAAAAAACAGAATATGATCAAATATGATCAGGCTGGTGTATAGATCAGTGCCGCACACTAGATTTTGGGTGTATTTTGGTCTGTTAGAAGAAAGTACCTCCTATAATTTTGAAGAAAAACTTATATTGTACAAAAATAAGGGCAAATACAATGAAGGGATGGAATATGACTGTAAAGATGAAAATTATTAAAGATTTTATAAAAGGAATTGATAAGACAAGAAGTTGGTTGAAAAAAGAAAGAAGAGGATTTAAAAAAAAAAAAAGTGAGAGAATGTGATCAG
>NW_028022110.1:0-660 GCF_054177405.1 Leptonychotes weddellii
CCGCCACGAGCCCAGGCATTTCCTACCAAGATAACCAACACGGTTCAGCAAGGCCAACAGAAGCATGCTGGTGAGAAGGGCACTAGAATTACTGAGTTCAGGGCTAGCTCTATGTGCAAGCCAGGGCTCCCCGAAGGAGAGGCGGTCACAGAATATGGCTTGTTAATGGCAATGGGAATGCTAGGACTCCAAAGCACCAGATGTCTGGTGGAAATACTGAAACTCAAGAAGCCAGAGGTGTGCAATTACCATAATTGCCAGAGGGGCTTCTCCCACAGGGCTGTGAAGATAGTTAATAGACCACAATGTCCCTAAGGGTCAAACAGACCCACCGTATGTGTGCTGCGTAATCTATCTAATCAAAAGGAGCAAGGATGAATGGGAGACTGAGAGCACTCCCCCTGTAGGAAGTCATGATATTTTGACAAGTTCCTGGACCTAAGCTTGCCTCTTTTTACTAAAAGCTGTATATTTAAAAAATTGTATGTTTAGCCTAAGGATTTATGATTTTTGAGTTCACTTTGTGTATTCAGTGAGGTTAAGCGTTCCATTTTAGAGATTTTCACTTGCAGGAAGATGGAAATAAAAACAAACTGTAGTCTCACCCCCACCCACAAGCAGCAAAGATAGAGTGGGGAGCCTAGAATCCCACCCTTGCCA
>NW_028022111.1:0-660 GCF_054177405.1 Leptonychotes weddellii
ATCTATTGATATGATAATACTTTTCTTTTTCACTCTGAATATATATATATATTTCTCGACCATGAAAATCTAGTAGTGGTTTCTACTTCCTGAGCTTCTAAGTGAATCTGGATAACAATATTATTTTTGTAGAGAGATACAAAAGTACAATGTTTTATTTTAAACATGCTATGCGCATCTTAACTCTAGAGAACAAACTGATGGTTACCAGAGTGGGGGGCGGGGAATGGGTGAAATAGGCAGTGGGATGTGGCACCTGGGTGGTTCAGTCTGGTAGGCATCTGGCTCTTGGTCTCAGCTCAGGTATTGATCTCAGGGTCATGGGTTCAAGCCCCTCAGTGGAGCCTACTTAAAAAAGTGAATAGGCGTTGGAAATAAGGAGGGTATTTGTTGTGATGAGTGCCCACTGAGGTATGGAAGTATTGAATCACTAAGTTGTACACCTGAAACTAATATTACATTGTAGTTAAGTAACTGGAATTTAAATAAAAAATAGATAAACATAGGGGCAGTATCAATAGCAATAAATACCAAAGGTCTTGCTGTATTAATCATATACCAGCCATTTTATATTTCTACCTAATTCTGTGCAGCCAAAATACAGAATATCCAGTATACAAATGTTACTACTTCTGGTGTATTTAAAAGATCAAAGAGGGC
>NW_028022112.1:0-660 GCF_054177405.1 Leptonychotes weddellii
TGGGTGTTATGCACAAACAATGAATCATGGAACACTATATCTAAATCTAATGATGTAATGTATGGGGATTAACATAACAATAAAAAAATTAAAAAAAAAACTAAATTGAAATTATAAATGATCATGATCTTATTTAGGTTAGCCTTCTGGAAAAACAGACAACTAGATAAAGGCAGAAATGGTGGTTTGAGTGAACATTACAGAAAGCAAGAACAATTCTGGAACAACAAAGTTTGAACTACTCAGTCAGACCATGGAAAAGTCAAATAGGGCCACTGTCATAAAAGGTAACTATTTTAGCCCAAACAAATCCATTCTAGGGCATAACTCTGAATTAGCACAGGCAGAATATCCTTTCCAGAATAAGGCAGATCACAAGCTGCCACCATGTTGTATCCCCAGCCTCAGTGCCTATCTCCTACAAACTCACCCAGTCCCGTCCTTAACTGTCATGAATCCACGCTCATTGTTGCCTCTCTCCTGGCTCTTCTCTCAGACTGGCAACTCTTCCCTGAACCCCACTCACTTCTCTCCTTCAGGAAGTCCTCCCCATTCTTCAAAAACAAGATCTAATTCCACTCTCTCTGAAGACTTCCTCTATATATTCCAAAGTAGTTATTCTTTCATTCTTCCAAAGCACTTTGGACATGACTCCACTAA
>NW_028022113.1:0-10949 GCF_054177405.1 Leptonychotes weddellii
CGGGCAGTGGAAGGGACAAAGAGAGAGGGAGAGAGACACTTAAGCAGACTCCAGGATCCCAGTGGGGGAGTCCAGTCGGGGAGCCCCTTCTGGGGCTCTATCTCAGGACCCTGAGATCATGACCTGAGTGGAAATCAAGAGTCAGATGCTTAACCAACTGAGCCACCCAGGTGCCCCACTATGGGGGCAGTTCCTAACCTTTACTATCTTCCAGGTGCACAAGGCTCAAGTAAAATTTAACACTCTCAATATATAAGGTTTATTTCCTGAGGAAAAAAATATATAAGGTTTAATGGGCTGTTTGTGTTATAAAAACGAGATTACATTAGACCCACTTCTCTATATCTTACTTTTTTCACTCAAAAATAGCTACAGAAAATCCTCCCAAGTCTTGGTATAGCTCTTTTCCATAGGATGCTGTTGTACCATAATACTCAGGTGTCCCTCTATTGGATGACCATGTTCTTCAACAATTAAAAAATAATAATTTCATTTAAACTGTGGGGTTCCTGTAGCTGCTAAACTTTGGAGTTCCTAAAACTGCATTCCATTTCTCAAAATCTATTTTCTTTCTCAGAACCTTCTCACAGAACTGCCAACGCGTTTGAATTTACCTTTATTTTGCTCCTTCTTTACCCCCCCCGCGCCCCCCCCCCCCCCAGGGAGGCAGGTGGTTAGGAAGAGAAAGGGTCCCACACCTTCTCTCTTGTCTTCTGGATCCTTCTGTCGGCGAGGATCGGGAACTTCTCCACCGCAGGTGCTCGTCCCTCCTCGGTCCGCAGAGGCATCGCAAGGCGTGACCCAGGCGCAGGGCGCCCTGGCTGCGCGACAGCGGGTGGCGGCGTGCGTGGCGCGGGCACCTGCCGGGCAAGCTTGCACACCGAGAGGCAAGCCTCGCACACCGTGAGGAAGGAGGCACCTCACAAAGACGTGTTGCAAAAATCCCTCTGGGATTTTACCCAGGTTTTGCACTGAAAAGAAACAGCACTAAATTTAGCGTCTTCGGTTCCTTTAGATGGGAAGTGTCTCTCGTAAATTAGTCGGAGGGAGGGAGGCGGGCCGGGAGTCAGGGGAGGAGCCGGCCGGCCCTTTCCAGTTAGCAAAGTTCAGGCGCTTGCAAAGTCACGGCTCTTTAGGTTAGGGCACGCGCATAACCTCGTTTCACGCCGTGAGCTGCTTCTAAACAGGGAACCATAAAACCCTGAAATGCATGTGGGGTGTCACCCTTGCCCGAGGCTCCACTGCCAGGGCGGGGGAACACAGCGCCCCTTGTCCTCCAGCTCGCCGGGAGGAGCCAGGTGGTAGTCTGCAAATGTCTGGCCCGGCCCCGGAGGCCTGACGTGCAGGACTGGCGGCGGCCGCGGGCCGAGGACGGAGGCACGTGAGCGAGCGAGCGAGCGAGCGAGCGCGGGCGCGCGGGCACGGGGCCGGGTCCCGCCGGCCGCCCAGGCGCCGCCCCCTGTCTTCCCCGCCCCGGCACGTCGGGGGGTTCCGGGCGCCGAGACTGCAGGGGCCCCCATGGAGGCGGCTTCGCCGGCCGGACCCGGCGCCCCGCCGCTGTGCGCGCCAGGACGGGCGGGCGCCCTGGGGAGCCTGCTGCGCGGGCTCAGAGGCCAGCTCTTCACCTGGTGAGTGCGGGGGCGGCCGGGGCGGCGGCGGCGGGGGCCCTGCGCGCACGTGGCCGCCGGGCGCACGCGGCCGGGGTGGGGGGCGGCGCGGAGGTGGCGGCCGCGCGGACCCCGGGGCCGGTTCCCGCGGCTCCACGCGTGCGGCGGGGACGTGGCTGCTCACCTGGCTTTGTGAAGCGCCGCGCGCTCCTCCGCCGGCGCCCTCTTGGAAATCGTGGGAATGTGTTTCAGACGATTTGGGGACATCGAGCGTGTGGGCGCGGTTAGGTCGGTCCCCGGTGGCACCCCCACCCCCCTTCCCCCCGCGACGGGGAGGGGACGAGCTCCCCAGGGATGCTGTGAAGCAGGGCTCGGCAGGTGGGTGAGCCCGCGCCCGCATCCTTGCCGCTGCCAGGCCCGTCAGACAGGGCCCTGGTCCTCCACGAAGCGATGAGTTCACCCGAGTGAGAAATCTGGTTTAAGTTTTGTGGTCCCGCCCTGAGGTCGTCCGGAGCCTGCCGCGTTCCTGGCCCTGCGCGAGGTGACACAACCACCTCCCGGCTCAGGGTGCAGGGAAACCCGCTTCTGGCGTGCCTGGGCCCCGGAGGACACAGCAAAATGCTTCAGGGATGGGCAGCGACTCTGGGATGGGGAAAGCCTTGCTGTGGTCACTGCGGGCCTTGCCTTCTGCAAACGCAGAGCTCTTAGGACCTCAATAACGAAAGCCACGTTTGTTGAGCATTCAGTGCTTGGCCTACTGTGCTTAGCCCTTTATGTGCACACTATCATGTAGTTTTTACCACTTTATGAGATGGTACTGTCGTTACAGCCACTTTGCTGGCGAAGAAACAGACAAGGCTGAGCATTTTGCCCAAGGCCATGAGATGACCGGTAAGGAGTGGTGCCTCCAAGCGCCAGTCAAACCTGTGGGGCCCCTGGCCCCTCAGGAAACAGGCTTTTTTTTTTTTTTTTTTTTTCTCCCAGATTAACAAAGCAAATATCCCATTAAAGATTGTGAAAACTCATTTTCAAAGCCAGGTCAACAATGGTGTGTGCATTTTTGTTGTGTAAATAAGAATAGTTTGAAATACATGCTTGTGCTTCAAGGGCCAACTTGGCCAAAAATCACCTTGCGTGTTCCAGCTGTATGTGTCCTGATAAATGTCCACAGGTTCTCAGCGTGGAGGCAGCGTAGGGTCATGGCTAAGGGCCCAGATTCTGGACTCAACTCCTGTTTGTGCCACTTATGAGCTGGGTGACCTTGGGCAAGTCACTTAACTTCTCTGTGCCCCATTTTCTTACTTGTAAACTGGATATAGTAACAGTTTGTACTTTGTAAGGGAAATTGTGAGGCTTACGGGGCTGACTGCACAGCCTGGCTCATGGTACTGCTTTGTTGAAGTTGGTTGTCACCTGCCATCAGCCCTCCATTCCTGGGTGTTGGGGAGTGTGGTGTAGCTCCAGGAGAGCCAGATGCCCCGAGGATGGGCAGACAGCGGTGTAGCAAGATGTAAGCACAAGGATTAGCAGTGCTTTCTTTTTTCTCCTAATGTTCTAATATTTTCAAAATCCTGGTATGTTGTACAGTCAGGTGTATCTAATAGCTTCCTAAATATGAGATTTCTTCCATCTCTGAACACACTTGTTTTGTACCTCCTTTATGAATTGTTACTTTCTTCCCTGTGTGATAACTGTTTGTGGCCATCTTACGTTCCTGATGGATGGAGTCCTTCACAGCAGGAATGAAGACTTTTTCCTTTTTCTGTCTCCCACAACCCTTAGCATGTAAATGCATGAATGAATGAGGGATGACAAGGGTTCTTGAGGCTTCCTTTACCTTCTGCCACACTCCCTGCACGCTTCCTTTCTTTGATCTTTATTCCAAGGATCTTGGGCTGAAGGGTTTTTTTTTTTGGTTGACAGAACTTTTTTTTTTATTGGAGAGAGAGAATGCGTGAGCAGGGGAAGCCGCAGAGGGAGAGAATATCCAAGCAGACTCCCACTGAGCACGGAGCCTGATGCTGGGCTCGATCTCATGACCCATGAGATGAGGACCTGAGCCGAAATCAAGAGTTGGCCAATTCACCGACTGAGCCACCCAGGTGCCCCGGTTGGCAGAACTCTTGTTCCTTAAGGTTTTCATTCCTACCTCTGGCAACCCGTCCAGACACTCAGATTCTGTTCTGCAGTTTTTCCTTGTCTGACCCAGCAATCAGAAAAATGCAGTTTACCAGATATCCAGTAATCTTTATACTCATTATTTTAAACTCTCAGTATTAAAATTTACCTCCCAGATTTAAGTTTGAATCCCCAGCTATAGCCAGGGAGCCATGGGGGAGGCTGGTGAGTGGATGTGTTATTACCATATGGATAGTAGATGGAAGGATAGTTTGTATATGGAGGGTCAGACACAATTCTTTTCTACTCCTTTTACCAAAAAGGGGGAAGAATAGCCCTTTTGGCAACTGGGTGCTAAGTACAGGGGAAACATTTGGGGCCTGTTTTCATTATGAGAAGGATGTGTTCTAGGTAACCCCAGCTCCTGATACACTTGCCTCATTAGTAGATAATTTTTCCCTTTGATTAAGAATATCACATCACTCGGGCGCCTGGGTGGCTCAGTTGGTTAAGCGACTGCCTTCGGCTCAGGTCATGATCCTGGAAGTCCCGGGATCGAGTCCCGCATCGGGCTCCCTGCTCGGCAGGGCGTCTGCTTCTCCCTCTGACCCTCCCCCCGCTCATGTGCTCTCTCTCTCTCATTCTCTCTGTCTCAAATAAATAAATAAAATCTTTAAAAAAAAAAAAGAATATCACATCACTCAATCAATAAAAGTATATCGAGGACTTATTATGTGCCAGGCATTCATGGTAAGAAGCACTCTATGTTTTCAAGCCGACTCTGTAACTTCGGCTTCGGCCATTTGTTGCTATCAGCGCAAATGACAACAGCTGTGATAGGAGGCGATGGGTTTCCTAGAGTACCTGAGATTTATCTAATTGGATACCATTTAGCAGTTTACATCCTAACACCTGTACATAATTCGTATATGAAAAAATGCATATTTCTTATAATGACTATCAAGTTTGCATCTCTAGCAAAAATCTTCAATTATTATTTCACATATTTATCCTATTCCCAGTGAAGAGATGGTAAGCTTTTTTTGGTTATATTTATTTTCATTATTTTATTCTGATGAAAAATGAGTTCACATTGATTTTAAATATGCAGACACATATAAAAAGATCAGAATCATTTACATGCCACTAACTGTATTTACCTTTATATTTTGTGTGTTTATTTCTAGTCTTTTATTTCTAAATTTTGTGAGGATGTGTGATGGTATCTACAAAGGGTACAGTAATTTATTTTCTTTAAGTGTAATGTTGACTTAGAATTCTAAATATTTTATTTTTTATTTTTTTAAAGATTTATTTATTTATTTATTTATTTTTAAAAGATTTTATTTATTTATTTGACAGAGAGAGACACAGCGAAAGAGGGAACACAAGGCAGAGGGAGTGGGAGAGGGAGAAGCAGGCTTCCCGCAGAGCAGGAAGCCTGATGCGGGGCTCGATCCCAGGACCCTGAGATCATGACCTAAGCCGAAGGCAGACGCCCAACGACTGAGCCACTCAGGCGCCCCTAAAGATTTATTTTTTTAAAGATTTTATTTATTTGAGAGAGAGAGAGCGTGCACGAGTAGGGGGAGGGGCAGATGGAGAAGCAGACTCCCCACTGAGCAGGGAGCCTGATGCAGGGCTTGATCCCAGGACTCTGAGATCATGACCTGAGTCACCCAGGCGCCCCAAGATTTATTTACTTTAGAGAGAGAGAGTGTGTGTGGGAGCAAGGGGTAGGGGGGATAGGCAGAGGGAGAGACTCTCAAGCAGACTCCCCACTAAGCAGGGATCGATTTTACAACCCTGAGATCATGACCTGAGCCGAAATCAAGAGCCACTCAGGCACCCCTAGAATTCTAATATTTTAATTCTTACTAGTTTTTCTACATCTTTTCATTTATTTATTATCTAAGATGGTAGGCTTTTCGAGGGCACGGACTTTATCCCACTCCTTTTGTAGCACGGTGCTGGACATGGATTCGTTCATTCTTTCATTTGGCATACCTTGAGCATCTGTGGTGTTCTAGGTTCTAGACCACTGCCTACAAAGATGAATAGGATTTAGTTTGAGAGAGTTCATGATCACGTAATGGTAAGAAGTTATGACAAGTGTGGTAGAGGTGAGCACAAAGTACAGAGGGCACGAAGGAAGGCAGAAATCAAGGTCATCAGGGTGAGGTAGGGTTGGGACACAAGGCAGACAAGGTGATCAGGAATTGGAAGCCTGAATAGGAGTTTTCCAGGTGAACTAGGAGAAGAAGAATGTTTTGCTTAAGGAACTGCAAGTAGCTTGGTGTGAGGTGGGCATGGGCTTGAGGAGGAAAGAACACTAATAGTCGGTCAGTGGACAGGTGCACACCTGTGATTGTCTGGCAAAGGGCCTGGCCCTTGGGCTCCTCCTTTCTGTTCAGTTTCCTCCTTTCAAAGGTTAAGGCCCAGAAGTTTTTGAAGGAGTCATTTAGTGGTGTTGAACTGTATAGCCTTCATCTGTTTATTCGACAAACATCCAGTGAATGCTCACTGTGTGCACAGCAGGGTCTCCAGCTGGCTTGCAGCCCTGCTGAGCGGGACTGTTCTTTAGCGTCATGTAAGCAAGGATGTAAGTTGAGGGGCTTTGTGGCTTGTGTAAGTGCGGAACTGAGGAACTCTAGATCCTGCCAGTCTCCAAAATATCTCCTCCCTTCCCCCTTTCATTTGTGAGATTATTTAATTAACATCTGCCTCTGCTGAGCACAGTGCCTACCTTACAATAGATAATGAACATCAGATGATTGAATGAATCCCTAATTCCCAATAGGAATTTTATTTTTTATTTTTTTAAGATATTATTTATTTATTTGACAGAGAGAGAGAGAGAGCGCACACAAATAGGGGGAGAAGCAGGCTCCCCGCTGAGCAGGGAGCCCGATGTGGGGCTCCATCCCAGGACCCTGGGATAATGACCTGAGCTGAAGGCAGACGCTTAACCGACTGAGCCACCCAGGTGCCCCCAATAGGAATTTTATAATAGATCACATTTCTTTTTTTTTAAGATTATTTATTTTAGAGAGTGAGCGAGTGCGAGTGGGGGGAGGACCAGAGGGAGAGAGTCCTGAGCAGACTCCCTGCTTAGCACGGAGCTTGACACAGGGCTCAATCTCGCGACCCTGAGATCACAACCTGAGCTGAAATCGGGAGTCAGATGCTCAGCCAGCTGAGCCACCCAGGCGCCCCCACATCTCTTTAAAAACAAAAAACATTTCCATCCAGCACTGTGTGTTTGTAATGTGGTCATGTTGTCTTGTACCTCTTTCAGTGACTCTCAGCATCAGCCTTCTTGACAGTTTGGGTGGGATGATTCTTTGTTGTGGGGGACTGTCCTCTCCAACGTAGGCTGTAGCAGCATCCCTGATCTCAACCCACTAGATGCCAGCATGGCATCCCCCCCCGTCCCTCCGTGACAGTCAAAAATCTTTCCAGACGTTGTTAGATGCCTCCCCGGGTTGCGGACCCCTGATGTAGCCCTGCTGTTTCTAACTAAGTGCTGCAGAGTATTCCGTGCTCCCACGGTCCTCCAGTGATGGCCACCCAAGTAGTTTCCAGCTCTCAGCCTGCACAAACCACAGCATGACCAGTGTGTCCCCCGTCTTCTGGCTGCTTAAGGACTCTCTAGACGGCCCTGTGAGTCAGGCAGTCTTCTTCCCTGTCTCTCTTGGCACACATCTTGGCTGAGGTGCCCTTCGTCTGTATTCTTCAGGCCCTTGCTCCCAACTCATTACACCGACCATATCGCAACATCAAGGTTGTCATCACCAGCGGGGGAGAATGTGTTGAGGCTGGAGAGGGCAGTTCATCTTTGAAATGCCTGTGCTCTACTGACTGCGTGCCTGGCTTTGAACTGAAATGGTAGCACTTGATTTCTAGGAACAGTACTAACCTGTTTGCAGCAAGGTTTGGTAAATCAGATGGACGCGTTAGGGCTGAAATTAAAGTAGGCTATTTTTGAAGAGGAGTTTTCAGGGAACAGTAGCCACATCTGTGGAAGAAGTGAATTGCTTCCCCAGGTAATTGCTTGTGTATATAAGTTTTGGGAAGGTTATTAAAAAAGCTACAAAAACTTCCTTGTAGTATTATTTATTGAGGATCATCAGAGTAAAACGAATCCTTTCACACAGGCGAATTCTACAGATTAACTTAAAATGCACTCTTCCAAGTATTAAAGTTTACTTTTAAATCCAGTTGAGTGGCATTATTTTTTTTTTTTAAGATTTTTTATTTATTTATTTGACAGAGACACAGTGAGAGAGAGGGAACACAAGCAGGGGGAGTGGGAGAGGGAGAAGCCGGCCTCCCGCTGAGCAGGGAGCCTGACGCAGGGCTCGATCCCAGGACCCTGGGATCACGACCTGAGCCGAAGGCAGTCGCTTAACGACTGAGCCACCCAGGCGCCCCGAGTGGCATTATTCATGTAATAGATGACTCACTTCTGTTAACTAATTCATCATTTTGGGCAGCAGTTCTTCCACATTTTATTGATTTTTTTTTTAAGATTTTATTTATTTATTTGACAGAGAGAGAGAGAGTGCGAGAGAGGGAACACAAGCAGGGGGAGTGGGAGAGGGAGAAGCAGGCTTCCCGCCGAGCAGGGAGCCCGATGCGGGGCTCGATCCCAGGACCCTGGGATCATGACCTGAGCGGAAGGCAGAGGCTTAACGACTGAGCCAGCCTGGCGCCCCAGATTTTATTAATTTGTATTGAACAGCTTTCTAGGGCATGTCATTTTCTTGTGGGTCCATTTGCAACTAATCTTGGAGATTTTGTTCAGAAAAAAACAAAACATTTTTTAAAAGTCTTCATGGTAGGGCCACCTACCATGGGTAGCTCAGTTGGTTGAGTGTCAGACTCTTGATTTCAGCTCAGGTCATGATCTCAGGGTCGTGAGATCCAGCCCCACGCTGGGCTCTGTGCTGGGCATGGAGCTTGCTTACGATTCTCTCTCCCTCTCCCTCTGCCCTTTCCCCCACCTCTCTCCCTTTCTTAAAAAAAAAAAAAAAGAAAGAAAATCTTCATGGTATATTTAAAACAAATATATAAGACTATTCACCTTTTAGTAAAGTGTATTCAACATAACACTTTCTTCATGATTCAGGATCATCGTTGTGAAGTTTAATTATTCTGCTGAGTGGCAGTAATAGTAAAATGCTCAGGGGCCATTGAAGTTAATTATTTGTCTTATTTTTTTTCTCACAGTTGTCACATGTGATTTTTTCTGTGTTACTGAACATATCTCCGGAAGTCTGCATTCTTTCTAAATGATGACTTCTGACCTGCTAACACTGTAGAAATCAGATAACCCAATTTCTCAGAATTGCTCATAGTGAAAGTATAAGTAGGCTGTGAATGAAGATTTAAATAATTTTCATTTTAATAAATTAGAAAAACTTTTAGTCCATAGATTTGGGGGCCTTTTTTTAAATGGTTACAGAAGTCTGCGTTAATTAAAGTCATCAGATAAGTGATAGAGCACAAAAACTTGGCTATTTATGTTAATGATGCAGAGAGAGAGTCTATGAAAAATCACACTTAAGGGCGCCTGGGTGGCTCAGTTGGTTAAGCGACTGCCTTCGGCTCAGGTCATGATCCTGGAGTCCCGGGATCGAGTCCCGCATCGGGCTCCCTGCTCGGCAGGGAGTCTGCTTCTCCCTCTGACCCTCCCGACCCTCCCCCCTCTCATGTGCTCTCTCTCTCAGTCTCTCTCTCTCAAATAAATAAATAAATAAAATCTTTAAAAAAAAATAATAAAAAAAAAGAAAAATCACACTTAAGTCCCAAACTTCTTTCTAGTTATTCCTTGCAAGCCAGAGTATTTAAGGAACATACTGACTCAGTTCTTCAGTCCAGCAAATCCTTACTGAGAGTCTGAGACTAGTATTGTGGTGTGTGGTTACAGCTTGCCAGAGTAGTGTACTGGGACAAGCTTGCTCAGAAGAGTTTAGAAGAGGGGCGCCTGGCTGGCTCAGTCAGTGGAGCATGTGACTCTTGATCTTGGGGCTGTGGGTTCGAGCCCCATGTTGGGTGTAGAGATTACTTAAAAAAATAAAATCTTAAAAAAAAAAGAAGAGTCTAGAAGAACCATTTCTTAAGCTGCCCCACAAGGCAGTCTGGCCCCAGACCCTGTACTCCTAACCACTGCGCTATCCTGCCTCTTGTGAACTGAGCAGAAAACTGGGGAGGAAAAGAAAAAAGCCTTGGACAATTAACATTGCACCCCCCCACTGACCCCCCCCACCCCTGCCCCAGGCTTTTTGCTATTTGTATCCCCAGGGCTGCCAGAGAGTATATAAAGTCACAGGATATGTAATATAATGCGTCTTCCTGGAACATCATTTATTTTTTATTTTATTATTTTTTTTTAAGTAAGCTCTACCCCCAGTGTGGGGCTTGAACTCACGACCCTGAGATCAAGAGTCGCTTGCTGCACTGACTGAGCCGGCCAGGTGCTCCTGATTTAATTTACATTTTAGATTCCAGTGGCAGGGGTAATAATCCTTGGCTCGTGACACATGTTCAGTGTTGGCCCACAAATGGCTAAATTACTATTTTTTATGCAGTAAGTTCCGCAAACCCATCACCAGCCCTAAAACTAGGATCATGATGGTAATTTACATCTGCCTGGTCAGGCCCTCTGCCCACCTTCTTCCCCAACCAGAGATCATCACCAACCTCTCACCATTCCCTTGCTCTCTTTTTTTTTTTTTTACAGTTTTGTTCCTTTGTGTATTTCTAAAAAGTATGCTTTTATTTTTTTATTTTTTTTAAAGATTTTATTTATTTATTTGACAGAGAGACAGAGAGAGAGGGAACACAAGCAGGGGGAGCGGGAGAGGGAGAAACAGGCTTCCTGCGGAGCAGGGAGCCCGATGCGGGGCTCGATCCCAGGACCCTGGAATCATGACCTGAGACGAAGGCAGACACTTAATAACTGAGCCACCCAGGCGCCCGATTTATGCTTATTTTAGACTTGGTTTGTCTTAGGTTTTCTGTTAGATCTTAAATCATAAAGCACCATCAGTGAACTGATTAGTCTTACTGCTATCCAGATATTTAGATTATTTTAATCTTTATTGAGTAAATAGTCATTCATAAATAAGTCTGTCTAGGGCACCTGGGTGGCTCAGTCAGTTAAGCATCTGCCTTCAGCTCAGGTCAGGATGGGATTGAGCCCCACATCAGGCTCCCTGC
>NW_028022114.1:0-660 GCF_054177405.1 Leptonychotes weddellii
AATATTTTCTAAAGCTAAGGTCTTTTTTCTTCTGTAAAAGAAGATACCTTTTTTTTTCACTTAATATCACTTATTATTCACTTAATATTAAGGTTTTCACTTAATATGAAAGGGATACAAAAATCAGAAAATTCCTTTCCTTTCAGTTATTTACTGATGCCAAATTTTGGAAAACAAAAGAAAGTTGACATTTGTCAGTCATGTCAAACAAAATCTTATCTAAATTTTGTTCTTTTGGGTTATTTGGTATTTTTTCATTCTGTATTTAATTATGATAAAATTTTCCCACATTTCTCTATTAAAAGCAGTTCTTCAGCAAACATTCTGTGTACCTGTTTATAGTAAATTCTTAACAGTGGGAATGTTGAGCCAAAGGGAGCATGTATTTTAGATTTTCTTACATACTGATCTTGAACTAACTCTTGAAAAGTTATACCAATTTATATGTTTACCTGCATACTTTTATTTATTTATTTATTTTTTAAAGATTTTATTTATTTATTTGAGACAGAGAGAATGAGAGACAGAGAGCATGAGAGGGAGGAGGGTCAGAGGGAGAAGCAGACTCCCTGCCGAGCAGGGAGCCCGATGCGGGACTCGATCCCGGGACTCCAGGATCATGACCTGAGCCGAAGGCAGTCGCTTAACCAACTGAGCCAC
>NW_028022115.1:0-660 GCF_054177405.1 Leptonychotes weddellii
AAAAAAAAGAAATGGCACCGTGTAAACATGTAATAACCTAAATTTATCTGATGCTTTCAGGTTTACAAGTACCCTTGAAGGCAATGGTTAATCAGCATTAAGAGTGTATTAAGATGTATGAGATGATGACACACAGAGAAAATCAGATTTCGTGATTCTTACCTGCTGCAGGACACTTTATCAGGCAGCATCAAACATAGGATCTGTTCTTCTCCTGCCAGAAGCCAGGGTGGTCTAATTACTCCCATGATCATTAATCCATATTATGAAGAAAAATGGAAGATGTCAGGTCTCCACCTTCTACTAGGCAGCAGTGGGTACCTACAGCATGGATTTTACAAGGCTACAAAAGACTAAGCTAGATTATAACAGAGGAGAACAAAGCATCCAAAATTTCGGCATTACACAGATCTGTGCAATAGCAGTTAGAAACAGTAATAAAGCAGACTCTCTCACACACACACACACACACACACACACACAAAATCAAGGAAACCTCTGCATTGCAAGTGTGCATCTTAAGCAGCTGCAGAGAAACAGAGACATCTCCACAATAAGTTCAAGGAAAAAGTCCCACCGTGAGAAATTCCCTGTTGTGTTAGAGAGTGATGTGGCACACAGGCCAGTGGGGAACTCTTTGTTGGGCCATAATGAGTGCAG
>NW_028022116.1:0-660 GCF_054177405.1 Leptonychotes weddellii
CTGTCCTTGGTTTTCTTTCCTCCTCACTCATCCTATATTCTCTTCCTAAGTGGTCTCACCCACTTCATGTTATCATGACTAGAACATAAATTCCATGTGGGTTGAGGATTTATCTTCTTCACAGATGCATTCCTAGCCCCTAGAAGAGTACGCAGCATGTTGTGGATGCTCATTAAATATTCAACGAATGAATGAATGGCCATGCCTAGGCAAAATCTAAAAGTAACCCTAATCAAACCTGGCCACCTTGAGTCCAGTTTAATGTAGTGGACATTCAAAAGAAACATGCACTTGATTTGAGGAAAAAGCATGTCTAAGTGCAGATTGGCTGGAGCTATTCTGGAAGGCAATCTGGTAAATTTTAATTGAAATAAGTAAGTGTATACACCAGGACTCCGTAATCACATCCCTGGTTATAGAGTCTAGGAAGAAAAGTCTCATCGGGGTCCGTAAGAGAACAGAAATGAGGATGCTCATTCTAGCATTACTTGTGGTAAGGAGCATTGAAGGCAATCTAAGTGTCCTTCACTGGGGAATGTGAAATAAACATGGCAGAAGCACAAAGGGGACAGTCTGAAGCAACTGGAAGCAAATATGTAAACAAAGATGCCTACATCAATCTGGAAAATGTTGTGCTGTGCAATGAGGTAAGGAATAGAA
>NW_028022117.1:0-660 GCF_054177405.1 Leptonychotes weddellii
AAAAAAAAAAAAAAAGACCTTGCCATGGAGTCTTCAATATTTTGAACACTGTGCCCTGTGCCATTCCCAGCACACCAGGCAACTGACCGCCAGGGCGTGTTGGCAGCCAAGCTGCAGGGAGCCCCACGCACTGTGCTTCACTCAGCGCATACAGAGTGGTTCTGCCAGGAGTGAAATCTGAATCTGCAAGCTCTCGGTGCGTTTACATCAAAAGGAAAACACAAATTCACACTTTTATCACTTTCTACGTATTTTGAAGGGGTTGATGGTACAAAAAAAAAAGGGCAACAGTTTTGCAACACCCAAGAGTACAATTCATCAAGGAAATTAGGGATTGCCCCCTAACTCCTAAAAGAAGCCACTGGTTCCTTCCATGAAAAGACATCTAGGAGACACTTATTATTTGATAAAATTCTAAACATGGTCCCTATATATATATTAAAACATGGCCATTGTTACTCTTTAAAATAACTTCCGCTCTACATATCTGACCCTCTCATCCCACTATTTCTAGTACGTGACCTTCTTTCTAGCAATTTCTAAGGTCCCCACCACCAACCTGTCAGAGAACACCCCAGCAGACTATCCTGTACCCAAGCTCCTCTTTATAGCATCATCCTAATGTTAATTTCTTAAAAAACAACTAAATGGTCAAAAGTA
>NW_028022118.1:0-660 GCF_054177405.1 Leptonychotes weddellii
GAAATGTCAAAGAACACAAAGGTCTTTAAAATTTGTCCCACAGGTAGTATAAAGTAATTTAAAGTAATATTCATACTGTGATATGAAAAAATTATCTGTCCTCATTGAGTCAATGGATATCTGTCACTAAATCAATCAAAAAAATTACAAATTTGAATATAGGTGTTAACTTCAGGAAAAACAGAATATACTTGAAATTCTTTCATGCAAGGCACCTTGTACATAAAATACTCCGGTGACCTGAATTTGCAAATTATACCAGAAAATATTTCTCAAGTATACTGTTAATGATGTGAAAGTCCTAAGTAGTGATTAATGTGAAAGTTGTGTTATTATGGATGAAAATAAGAGAAACTAATTTTTATATTCTTTTAATTGTAATCACAATTCTGTAGTTATTTTTTTACAAATGGTGAGTGAAATTAGGTAAATGAAATCAGGTGAGTGGAATCACCACACTTTGTAAGTTGGCCTAAATGCAGTACTTTGTAAAAGCAAAGTCCAAATTCGAACCCAAGTCAACATGAATGGAGAAAGCAGGCCCTTTTCATACAATAATCAACACTTCTGATTAATAGCTATATATTCCTTAAGAAAAGGAAACTTTGTCACCTTAGTTAAGTCCAGGTTAGCCCCAGAAGTCTGTTCTCTATGAACTTT
>NW_028022119.1:0-660 GCF_054177405.1 Leptonychotes weddellii
CCCTATCATGGCTCATCTGAACTATTCCAGTACCCTCCTACATGTTCTCCCTGTCCCCACCTTTGCCTGCTACATGCAAGAGAGCGTAGAAGGGCAACTTTAGTTTTCAATTTAAGCCCCATCTTGCCACTCTTCTGCTCTCTGACCTCCAACCTTCAATGGCTTCCAGTCTCAAAATGCATCATTTCACCATGGGTGATCCTGGTTAACCCTGTCACCTGTCTTCCACTCCTCCATTTACTTATTGTGCTTGTTGCAGGTCTTTGAACCACCAAGCCTACTCCTGCTGCAGAGCCTTTGCAGTTAATTCCTCTACCACAAATTCTCTTCCCCTAGAGGCTGAATGTGCCATCTCTTATATTGCTACGAAATGCCACCTTTTTGACACTTCTCCCACTGACCACTCCATGTAGAACTAGAATATCTCCTTCCCTTTCTCTATGG
Organism: Leptonychotes weddellii; assembly: GCF_054177405.1. Classification (NCBI taxonomy): domain Eukaryota; kingdom Metazoa; phylum Chordata; class Mammalia; order Carnivora; family Phocidae; genus Leptonychotes; species Leptonychotes weddellii. The sequence goes on from NW_028022119.1 coordinate 445, forward strand.
TTCACCCGGATTCACTTTTTAAAAAAAATTTCAATATTGCAATATTTGTTTTTATGGTCAACTGATTTTTTTTTAGTGTTTGTATAGAACTGACCATCTAGTAGAAACATCACACATTTGATCATTTCTCTTTATTTTATTTTTTATCTTTTATTATGTTCACTTAGCCAGCATATAGTACATCATTAATTTTTTTTTAAAGATTTTATTTATTTG
>NW_028022120.1:0-660 GCF_054177405.1 Leptonychotes weddellii
GGGAAGCCTGCTTCTCCCTTTCCCACTCCCCCTGCTTGTGTTCCCTCTCTCGCTGTGTCTCTCTCTGTCAAATAAATAAATAAAATCTTTAAAAAAAATTAAAAAAGAAGTGTTGAGAGTGGAATAACAAGTGGGATCATCAAAATTTAGTGTTATTTTGCTTCCTATCTTCTTCCCTACAAATATTAGTGAATTCACAAGACTGTGCATGTATAATGTGATACCATTGTAAAGATAGATAAGCTTCCTTATTAATAAATTAATGAAAATAATATCTCTTTCTCAGAAGTTTTTGAGAAGATTAAATTTTATGTATCTGTAGGAATATAGTACTTAGGACAATGCAACAAATAATCTTTCCTACAAATAAACATTAGTGATGTTAACAAAGTATTACTTTTCAATTTTGAAGATGGGGCAAAGGTCTTCCCGTGACCCAAAACACACACAAAACTATATTCTTTTTTTTTTTAAAGATTTTATTTATTTATTTGAAGAGAGAGACACAGCGAGAGAGGGAACACAAGCAGGGGGAGTGGCAGAGGGAGAAGCAGGCTTCCCGCCGAGCAGGGAGCCCGATGCGGGGCTCGATCCCAGGACCCTGGGATAACGACCTGAGCCGAAGGCAGACGCTTAACGACTGAGCCACCCAGGCGCCCC
>NW_028022121.1:0-660 GCF_054177405.1 Leptonychotes weddellii
TGCTTAGACTAACAGATACTTATTCTCTATTAAATGTATTAAAAAGAAGCCTCAATCTAGATTTTAACAATGTAAAATATAAAGATTTTGAGTTCATCTTTTGTTGGTATCCCTGCCCTTGTCACCTTTACTGTCTTGCACAGGGGAGCATTGTTTGAGAATGATCAAGAAAATGAGGCACAGAAATACCAAAGTTAACGCCATTATGGTGTATTAAAAGAATTACCTCACCATCAAATGATTTTTTTGTTCTTTTTCTGACCACCTAAATGAATAAAGCAGGATAATGACATTCTCATTATTTTAGGAACACATTTGCATCCATAATGAAAAAGAGTCCCTAAAGGGCATAGATACCACAGAGGCGACTATCTGAATTAATTAAAATTGTTTGCCTGATTAGATAAAAAATGCAAGTATAAACTGCATATCAGGGAAAGTTTCTCTCTTCTCATCAAAACACAAGAATAATCTATTTTTAACACAAAGCCTTATAAGATTAGTCTTTAGAAAACAAAATTTAGGTTTGCATATATTTCTCTACTTTAAAAAACTGACTCTATTGGTCAATAAAAATAATAATATCCATATACTATATCTTATATTTTCTTCTAAATTCTTCAGTAATTATACAATAAGATTATTTAAAAGGTAAACACA
>NW_028022122.1:0-660 GCF_054177405.1 Leptonychotes weddellii
CAGCTCCTTCTCGGGCGGACGCCTCCCCGTGTGCAGAGCGTCCCCAGCCTGGCCCCCACCCTCCCTCCCTCCCTCCGTCCCGGGGGCTGCTTTCCCTGTGTGTCGGCATCGTCGAGGACAGCGGTGTGGGGGGACCTGCCCATCCTCGATGGGGGTAGGCAGGTGGCACCTCCCCAGGGGCCGGACCTGTGAGGGGAGAGGGAGACGGGGTCTGGACACCTTCCCCGCCCGGATCGGCACACTTGCCCTTCGTGCCCAAAGCTGTAATAAAATCACCCTTCTTTGACTGCAGTGACAGGCGGAGGGCCCTGTCCTGAGACCTGTCCCCGAGCAAGGAGTAAATGGTTCAGTGGGAATGGAGGGGACCCTTCTCGGCTCCTCCGAGGTAGGAAGGATGTGGATGGAAGCGTGGTCTCAGTGTGGATGCCGCGGTTTGCCCATCAGAGGTTGGCTTCTGGATCCGTGAAAGGGGGCGCGGGGCCCATGAGGACACGCGGCCTGGGCTCACTGTGGACAGGGGCCAGCAACCACAGAGGTGTTCAGCAGCAGGGTGGGCTCTCACGGGCAGTGAGCGTCCTGTCCTGGGGAGCAACCCAGCAGAGCACAGAGGAGAGGCCAAAGGGAGGGGGTGTGACATTCATTCTCATCTTCTGCCAACAC
>NW_028022123.1:0-660 GCF_054177405.1 Leptonychotes weddellii
TACAAGAACACACCTCAGAGAGTCTTCAGTTTTCCCTCTATACTCTTCCCTGTTCTTACATGTGACAGCAACTGTATTATAACGTTAAAACACCCCAACTAACATGGCAACCCTCTTTTTTGCCAGATTACCTAGTGGCATAAAGAATCCAAAATTACCATGTGGCAGTTTGAACTTCCAGTTATTTTCAACTAATTTCGTTTGAACTCTTAAATACTAAAATCTTTAAAAACAGTAGGGTCTAGAGTAGGAAGGAACAAAAAGCAAAAACTTTATGAGAGGGTAATTGGGTGTAATAGTGAGAGGCTCCTTAGTTCTTGGAGCTTATATAGGAACAGGAGAAATAGCATTAGAAATCAGTTGTTGGATATAAATATATACTGCATTCAGAAAGACCCCAACTTTAAGTGCTGTCTCTGGGTTGGCTTCATAAGTCTTCAAGAGCTTTATCTTACCTCTTCCGTGTAATTAGTTCCTTGGCCAGAGCAATGTTGTGTGGTAATCCATGATAATGTATAAATTATTTAGTAAATCCATAAATGGTGGTGCTGCCAGAAGTATCACAGATACGCAAAAAGACCATAATGTCTACCAATGAGGACAAAACTAAAACATTGCTTCTTCTAATGGGATTAGTTGGCTACCAGGTAGCTGGCTGAC
>NW_028022124.1:0-10949 GCF_054177405.1 Leptonychotes weddellii
GCCCCCACACTTTTTAATATTAGCCATTCTGGTAGGTCCCAAACTACTTTTGACTGTGAAGATTAGTTTTGAAACCAAAGTTGTTTTTAAAACTTAATTGATGATTTATTTTTAAGTTATTAGAATGGTTTTTCTACCCAGAATAGAAGTAAACATTGTTGTCCCCAAAACTCAAGAAAGGAAAGAGACCTTTAGTAATAATAAAACTCTTATGAGGTATTGGAAATAACTGGACAGTTGGGCTGGTACGTCCATCACTGCTCTGGAGAGGGGTAAAAGAAATCGAGTGTGCACTGGAAAGACTGGAGCAGTGGGAAGTCAGGCTGGATGATGACTCGGTTTGATGGGTTACTAATGGATACTTCTTCAATACGACTCAGACTGTTTTCATTTTTCTCATTCCTACCCAAAGAAAAAACACTGTCTTTGAGGTTAGTGGGAAAAATAATGTCTAAATAATAAATGGGATGGTTGTCATGCTCGCTACCATAGAGTAAACCTTGGGTAAAAACAAAGAGCTTGGAAATAGAGGCAGATGGTCATATTCTCCCCAAACCCAACTTCTTACTAGTCATGTGATTTGGGGTGAGTTTACTTGAACCTTTGGGTCTAGTTTTCCTAATGAGTTAAAGTAGTCCTGATGTATCTACTTTGAAGGGTTGCTGTTAGGAACAGCCTGGCAATGCATGTGAAGGGCCTGAAATACTTTTAAGTGCATGCTCCGTGGTAGTTCTGATGATGGTTCACGGACCAAAGATGAAATGAAAGATGGTTTTGTTTGGCAGAGACCAGGGAAAAAGGTGCAGAGGGACTCTGATTTTTCACTTCCTTTATCAGTAACATCTTCTTACCATTCTTTAGCCCCTTGGTCTTTACCTTTAATGAGGAGCATGTAGGTATAGCATTGTTTAAAGAAAACTGTATTTTTGTGATGGCGGGGGTACAAATGAACTTATGCCCCTTCCCCAACTGTGTTAAATAAAATTTAGTTTTCTCATTTGAAGACCCTCGAATTGAATTGTTACAGATGATCTCATTATAGATCATCATTATATTAGCCTAATTTTGAAGTTATGATACATATGTGACACAGAGCCATCTCTACAGAAATCTTCACAAAGAGATAACACTTAATAATGGATTTAAAAAGCAATTCTCAACAACAACAAAATAAATAAAAAGCAATTCTCACCACCAGCGCTGCCATGACGGGGCCGTGGATGATGTAAAGCAAATGGGTTTCCACACTCAGCCAGCAGCTGAAAAAAAGGAGGGAGGGAATGCATGAATATAAATGCATTTTCTTTACAAATATGTTCACTTAAAAACCACCAAAATACTTACTTGTCATTGAAGTACAGCGCCCTAGTAATCGCATGGATAGTGGTTGGCACCAGCGGGAACCCTGAAAATGTGAAAAAGCAGAAATCACACCTGATTTCTTGGTCATAAGCTACAACTGTGATTGCACGGAAAATGGTCGTTTATTTTCAAAAATAGTGGCAAATTGTAATATCTCTGTCAAGATACTTCCTGATGTTTTTACACAAACTATTTGTGGTCAAACCAGGTAAAAGTCTCTTGGTTAGAACATCATGTGTCTTCAGAGTTTCATTAAGAGCATCCAGATAATTAAAAGCCTTTTACAAATTATCCAGGATGGTAGGCACCTTATTACTCTATGACCATTATACCATTGTTATGTCTATGGTGATGACAATGATGATGATGATGATGGTGATGACTATTAGTTGAGACCAGAAAGCTCTTCACTGCGTGTGAACTGGACTCTCTTATAGAGAGGAGTTGGGTACCCATGGAGGGAAGTGACCTGGGGCAGCTTATGGAGACAAAAGCCTGATTGCTCTGAAAGCCTTATTGATGTTCATAGTATTTCTTGTAGGCTTTTTGTTTTCCTGTCTGTTTATATCACTTATATTGATCCCATTTTCTTTCCATAAGAATATTTCAGGGCACAACTGCATTCCCCACCCTCTGTAAGTTCTGCCTGCAGAACCTCTATGAAGGCAGCTTAGCATCTACTTCCCTGACTAAACTCCAAGTGCTAGTAAAAAGCAACTTTGAATTTATAAACAGAACGATGGGGGTCGTTACTGGCAATGCATTCGGTCAGGGTACCTCTTTTTAAAATCATTTTTCATTCTACAAGTGTCATCTAGAATAAAGTTGTGATTCTTGCAAAATGATTTTTTTCTCAGATGTACCCCCAGCCCAACAGAATATTGCTTGAGACATTTGTAGAAAGAGCTTTTAAAACTATCATCGGATTAAGAAATGTATCTCAGAAGTGAGTTAGACCTCCACACTTTTATTTTCTGTGAATTATATGCAGAAAGAGAATGCCTCAGAATATTGAGTTTTCACATGAGAACAACCTCAGCTTCTTAACCCATGAAGCATATAATTCAATAGGGCCATTGATTAAATGCTTGGCCTGAGAGAATTTTGAGTTAGACTCTTTACATAAAACATAATTGTGTTTTATTCACAGCAGTTCTAACGTATCATTTCCCCACTTGGGTTTTAGAAACAGAAATTCATTCTCTTGATTTATTCTGAAACATACGTTTTAGAATTAGACAGCAGAAGAAGCACATGGAGATTCCCCCCCCACCTCATCATTTTGTAGAGAGGAAGATGTGTTCCTTAATGTACAGAGGAGCGCGGACCCTGTATCTGCTCATTCCCGGTGCTCTTTGCCTTGCTCTAGCCATGATACCGCTTTTGACGCCGTTTGTTTACCCTTTCTCTTCCTCTCATCCCCCAGGCACCAAGGGCCATAATGGCCCTTTCTGCCACTGAAGTTGGGGAGGGTAAAAATAATCTCTTCTCCCTAGGATTCTTTTTTTTTTTTTTTTTAGGGGGACCAAATAAATTCTATGTGTTCATTGTAAAAGTCCACAGGGGGGAATTTCCTTCTTTGAAATTTAACAAGAGGAGAACAAGCAAGGTGAAGAATCAATCTGGAGAGTATTGTAAAATAAATGATTTTTTTCAGAGAACTAAACTTCACTATTTGAAGTTGCTTCAGTTTGAGAGAAATCAACTAGTAAGCGGCCCCGTGCAGATTTGTAAGGGAGTAACTACCGAAAGAAGCCTTCTTTCACTTTCTGTTGGGAAGAATTGCACCACTGGGTACTTTTCTCCCAGAGGGTGATGTTCTTCAAGTCTCTTATAATTTTTGGGATCTGTTCCAGATCCTGGAGTGGGTAGTATTATTCACAGCTGAAATGAATGGATGGGATGTACGTCACCTGCAAACAAAGTTATGTCTTAGGACATAGCTTTCTTGGGCCAAATCTTCTGCCGTACCACTTTCAGACTCTTTTCAAAGCACAGGTTATGTCTTATTTCATGGTACCATAAAATTTAGGACCTATCATACTTTTTAGGTGTGAAAATAATTTCAAAAGGACAATAAAAATATTATCCAGTAGAAATTTTTTCTTCTTCCCTGCTCCATTAAATTCTTTAAAGATTCTGTGACACTATTTTTCTTGAGAAGTTATTTCAGTTGTACTTTTCACTGTCTTCCTCTCACCCAGAGATAATGCTTGCCCAAAGTTCTGAGACAGAACAATTGCTTCAAAACACATCATCATGGTTGTCTCTCAACTTTGTTCCCAGACATGGTAAAGAGTTGGGTGGAATTTTGGAGCGTGTGCACGCACACACGTGTGTGCAGGGGTAGAGAAAGATAGATTTAAGTCTGGCCTGCTAAAAAATAATTACATTTTAGAACTATATCGGTTGACTATCTGTCTTTCCAAACATCTGTCTAGAGGGAAGTGCAAATCCTCATTCTTTTAAATTTATGATTCCATGCTTACCTTACTGAGTGCAATGTTCCTTAGGATCCCACTTCAATCATTCTGATAAAGTTTTAAGTATTTTCTGATTAAGAAAGGTTAAGGTATCCCATAAATATTTTTACTTATTTTTATTACCTTCTTTTTGATACAGCTGAACAGCTTGTTCCTTTTTCTCTTTGAATTGTTTATGCGTGTTAAGCAGATGTCTTCATCGAGCTGTCTATGATGATGTCAAAAGTTTTATAACTAATTCACAATGCATCAGAATGGAAAGAGTAGTTATAAATTGTTCCTTCCAGGGTGTCCTCATCTCTGCTGAATGTCACAGGCAAGAATAAATTTACAACCTTTTTCTTCCATGGGAAATTTTCTGAGTATGGCAGATAGATGTTTTTGAATAGTCAAAACCAGTATAAGAAATATGCCATAGATTTTATTTTAAAGGAAATAAGTAAAATACATCAGACAGAAATGGTGTGTGTGTGTGTGTGTGTGTGTGTGTGTGTGTGTGTGTGTGTGTGGCAGGCCAGGGGTGGGATGTTATTTTCAGGTCTTCAGTTGGAAGGCATCTGACCAGCACCAATCATTACTATTGTGATGATCAGAATTACTATTGGGGGCATTGACCTGTATTCAGTTGATTTCTGGTATGATTAGCTTTGGAGGACAAGAAATCTCTGACAAGGTACATATGAGGCTGAGAAGGTCAGGGAAAGGTAAGATCAGCCTCTTGTGGAAGGCTGCAGCTAAAAGAAAAAATAATAAAAGGCCATTTTGATCTTTGTATTCTGACCTGTTTTGAGGTCAAGGAAGAGCAAGAGAACCCAGCACTGTAGGACAGTCACAAGCCTGCTTTCTAATCTCGCTAGATCGTTAAGGTAACAAAATAAGGGGGTTGTGGGGGAACAGTGGTGAGGTGGTTTGGGGTATATTCTAGATGGGTTGTCCAGTTCGCAAAGACCCCTCTACCATTTTTTCTGGATGGGTCACGCATCTCCAGACATGTTTGCACTATGTGATAATCTCCCTCTCAAAGTCCGTGGCCATTTTTCATTGAGCAGTGGCTGGCCCCCTGAGTTCAGTTGGAGCAATCAGATTCTCTTGTCCTGCTATTCAGAATTAGGACTTAAAGACAAGCACCTAGTCTTTTTATGTACCTGGAACAGAAAAATGTGAGCTCAGGAAAATTTGGGGTAGCTTTAATTGACCATTAGGATTGGGGGAGCAGAGACCCTATGATCTATGGTCTGTAGAGAAAGAGAAGGGTTAAAACAGATGCTTAGGAAAAACAAAACAAAACAAAACACACACAAGACAGAGACAAAAGATAGAAGGAGAGTGCTCCTGGTTTTCTAGTCCCAGTGTACAACACTTGTAGTAGCCTTGGTCCATTTCAGCCCTTGACTTCCATGAGCTACTCTAGATTCTGATAATTTCTCTCTTTTTGCTTAAATTAGAAAATCTTATTCTCTGTTACTTGCAACCAAAGAGACGAAGCATCATCAGTTCATCGATGACACACCCCAAATATCTGCCCCACTAGCCCACCACTATACTTTTGTCCTATTGGTTTTGGGTCATGTGTTTTGCTAAAGTTCATATATACCTGTTAGGAAGGGTGTTATGGAAACAAATATTGCATAGGGCCAGGCCTGGTGTAGACTGTGAAAGATTTTAGGTCACTTACATGACTTCCCAGACATATTTCCATACAGTTGGTGACAATGCCTGTTGAGTAGGGGTTTAAATACAAAGGTTGATGTTTTCAGAAAGCTTCTGGATTATCTTCTCTCCTCATTAACTCTTTCCTCTCCTATCAATATTTTTAGGGGCTCTGCAAAATGCTGCATTAAAGAGCAGGCTTAATTGAGAGTAATCCACAGCTTCTGCTCCAAGAGCCATAGTCACCCTATCAGTGGAGAATAAGGGCAAGCCTTTGGCTCTACAGTCGGGATCCTCCTCTGGTATGGGAGGTTCACAGGATGTGTCTTTTTTTTGGTAAGGCAGCATGCTTTTTTTGTCCCAGAGCTTTTTGCCTCTCCCTGTCTCACTACCTACCTAGTTTCCTTCCATCAGAGTGAGCTAGACTTTAGCAACCCCTGGGGGAAGGGGAGAAATTCTAGAGTGGCCTCATCGACCTCAACACCCCACCTTAGTCAATCTGTACAGAAGAAGCCATGGTTTAAGCAACCAACCACAGGCTTTTCAAAGCCATTGCCATGCACTGTGGTGTCAGGTAGGCTGCACTTGGAGTCCCAGGAGGTTATTTATGTCTATTGTTTGGTGGGATTCTACCTCCTGACCTTTCACTGGAGGAGTCCTGCTGATGGATTGATAAGAAGGAATGTTTCTGAGGAAGGGAAGTGGTGCCTGGATGGAGGAGGTACAGAATTCAGAATGTGAAACTCTCCTTTATTCCAAACAGGATGATAAATAAAACTGAAGGGAGGGTCTAATCAGATCTCTCAGTCAGGGCACATTTGTCCATCTGGTAGCTGGGTTTGTTTCCTGGAGAAATGCATAATCACACCCCTCCTTCTCTGCACTGACTCCCATGCTGGTCACAATCCATATGAACTTGTTAAAGGGCTTCTACCAAGCTCTCTTGGAGACTGAACTCCTGCCCCCACCTGTGTCCCATCATTCCTCACGAGACCTAGGCCCCTGATCAGTTTCTGAGACCAGAAAGACTAGAAGAAGACTGTAAATATGCAGACAGAGGTGAAGGTGGCTCAAAACCAGCTGGAAAAATACATACCCCAGCCCAAGAGATAATACCACCGCAGGTGCTGCTCCTCGGTGAACACGGCCACCACGATGAGTGTGTGCAGATAGATTCCTTCACAGAGCATCCAGAAATAATTGCATGCCATCATGTACTGGTGAAAGAAATGCAAAATCTTGCAGCTCAGCTGTCAGAAAGAAATGGAGAAAGTCAGTGGAAGATATTGACCGTGAACAGAGGGTAATGTGAAAACGAGCCAAAGTATTTGTATTCAGCCTTTGAGGGAGTTTCCCCAAGCATCTGTGGACACGTGCCACCCTCTGTCTCCTCAAATCAGAATGACAGTGCATAGAGCATTAGTATTACAGGTAAACAGCCATCTAGGGCAATGGAAGCCTTGTCCTCAAAATGTTCTTTTCCTGTTACATTCTGGGGACTTATATAGACTAGACAGGTTGCTTTCCCTGCAATGTTTCTAAGGCCCATAATTTTTGAGAGCATCCAAGGATTTTTCACATGACTTTTATGGCCCTTTTTCTGTGGCCAATGAGGCAAATAACTCAGAAATTGTTAATGATGCTCCTAAAGTTCATTGATCTGTTGGTGATGTCTCATTAGCAATAGAGAGGAGAGAACCAAGTGATAAATTTCTCATATATGAGCCAGGAGCTATGCTGAACCCAAGTGATGTGAGTGTTATGGGAGCCTTAGCTTCTATATTGGGATCCACATGTTTGGTGCACAGAGATTAGGAATAGCATCCTTGTTTAGTACTCAATGCAGATGTAGGAACCACATCTCTGGGGGAATCAGATCAGCTACATATTGTTGTCTGTATAGAAATAATCATTGCTTAAACTACATAACAGAATACCCTAAATTATTTCGTAGTCATCTTTAGAATAGGGCCTCTCATCTTGGTACTACAGATATTTTGGACTGGATGATTTTTTTGTTGTTGTGGGGTGCTGTCCTGTGCATTGTTGGGTATTTAGCAGTATTCCTGACCTCTGTCCATTAGACACCAGTAGCAGCCCGGCCCATTCATGAAATCAAAAATGTCTCCAGACATTACCAAATATACTCCGGGGAGCAAAATGTTCCTGGCTGAGGATCACTACCCTAGGATATTTAGCTGTGCTTAACTCTGTCTTGCAACAATGACAACAACAACATCTACTATTCAAGACGTTAGGTATTAGAGATGACTGTTTGCATTATTATTTTACCAGTTGCTCCCTATTGCATTTTGAATCTGACTGATTTCAGGCTTTCTTTTTTACAAAGTATGATAGCCATAACATGACTTCCAGTGCTGCACTAACCTTTTCAGGACTGCACATTTCTATTTAATGCATAGCAGTAATAATTTATTTACTGAGAATCCAATGTGCTCAGTCCTTTCGGGACTCATAGAACATAGGGAAAAGCCAGTTGGGTCCACAAGAAGGCAAATATTGCATTTTCAGAGACAGAAGCAACTTCTGATTCTGACCAAAGTGGAACAGGAGTGCAAATAATTCAAAACATCAGGTAATCCAAAATAATTTATAATTGGCTTAGGAAGGCACTGATTTTTTTTTTTCTATCTGAATACCTTCCTGACTGGAATTATTTGATTTAATTTTATATTAGTTTGCATTTGCTAAGCAAACACTTGCTAGGTGCACATGAACTCAAACATATAGGTGAAGTAAGAAATTCAGTCGATACTCCGCATTCATTTTTGAAGACTACTCTTATTTCAAAGCCCTATACCTTCTGGGTCAAGAATCCCAGTGTAGATGCTTAGGTGTCTGCCACCTGTAGAGGAGGGGATAGGGAGAAGATAAAGATGATAGCCCTGTGCAAATATGTGGCTCTTTGTCATCCAGAGCAGTTTGGCTTCATGTTTTATAGACAGTCAATTCTCATTATTCACAGTAGTTATGTTCTACAAAGTTACTGCAAAAACTGAATTAGCAAATACTGAGCCATTGCTCCAAGGGGAAATACAGGTTTAGGTTCCTTTAAGCCTCTGGTCAAAATATTTTCATCCACCAATCAATATATAACTTTTATTTGTTTCTGTTTAAAGATAACTTATTTAATATATATTGTTGATTTACTAACATTGAACTCATGGCTAACAACACTATAACTTCTGCCTGAGGGAAACTTATCTAACATATCTATTTTTTCTGTAAGATACATCATAGCCTACTGTGCTTAGGAATATGACAGCACTTAGGCATTGTGCTTGGGGGCTATTTTAAGCAATTAAATCACCAACAAAAAGCACAAAAATGTGAAAAGCATGGCATTAAATAGACTGTGAAAAGGACATTTATACTATGAGAGATGAAATAAGAAGACAGAGTGTTGCCTTGTTCAGCCTCAGCTGGGAATATGTACATCAGGTGACTCAGTGTTTTTGCTACTCTGTGCATGTCTGTGAATGACCATGAAAGCACTGAGAATATGGATTTTGGACTTAGAAATAAATTTTAGCAAGTAGGCAAATTTGTAAATATGGAATCTTTGAATAATGAGGATCAATTGTATTTGGGTTCAGGGTAAGATATTTTCTGAGGATAAATGCCTCAAAAGTTCACAAAAATTCTGAAAATCACCAGCCTATTAGTTTTTTCCCCAATATATCATGGACATAATTGGATATATCTAGATGATCAAGATGATTATTAAAATTTTTATAAAATTGGTCACCACTTTGATCAGTGGTTCATAACTAGGGTTGTTTATCAGTATCACCTGGGGAACACTTACAAAATATACATAACCAGACCTCATCTCCCTTGTGTATTTTCAAAATATTTTAGGAGTTTCTAATGTAGGTTCCTAATGAAGAATCATGTGCCTGAGATATTCAAGGTCATTCAGTTGCATTCAACAAACATTTATGGAGCACCTATTAGGAGCCAGGAACTACACTAACTCTGTGAATATCAAGATGAATAAGGTATAGTCATATAATCTCTGACTTGATTATAACTCTTCCCTCAAGGATGGAGTAAAGCAGGTATTCAACAGAGAGGTCCTCTTGCCTAAGGTTAGTCCTTCCCATCATTCTGGGATGATTTTCTGCTTAGCAGCATGAGGTAATAAGATATTAACTCTGAGATCAAATAAGCTAAATAGCTTTTTGACTATTCTTCCAGGAAGCAGTCATAATACTGTAATTTTGTTTAGAATAATTATTTCCCAAGTTGCAAGAAATAATCTATATTCAAATATAACTAGATCACTCCCAAGTAAAACAACAAATGTTCCAAGCCAAAAATATATGGAATTTGTGAATTATGCTCTATTTTATTTTCTTCACTAATATGGGCAACAAAGAAATAATTCTACTGTGAATGATATGTATCCTAAGAAGTAAAAGCAATACTATCCACTTTGGCTTCAGATGACACCATTTAGTGCCTTCATTATCTGTTTGTTGAGCATATAAAATTTGTTGAGCAATAATGTCACTATCAAGAGAAGAGATCCTACAGTTTTCTTGATTGGGTACACTCATTAGACAAATCTATGTTTACCATCAAATGGCATGAAGAGCTTTTATAGTAATTTGATTAAAAATGGAATTGGAATTATAGAGCAAAGATTTTCTTTAGTCTAACAAATTAAGTCAACCTCAAAATTCTACAGAATGTTGATGTTCAGTTGTGGATTTTATTCCAATTATATCTCCCAACCACACTTAAGAAAATTCTTCTTATCTGTATAGCATAGAAAATATTGTGTGTCAATGTGTTTAAGAACCATTCAGTGGGGGGTACCTGGGTGGCTCGGTTGGTTAAGCATCTGACTCTCGGTTTCAGCTCAGGTCATGGTCTCAGGGTCGTGGGATCAAGCCCTGCGTGAGGCTCCATGCTCAGCTCAGAGTCTCCTTGGGATTCTCTCTCTTGCTCCCTCTGCCCCTACCCCTGCTCATTCTCTCTCTTTCTCAAATAAATAAATCTTTTTTTTAAATTTTATTATGTTATGTTAGTCACCATACAATACATCATTAGTTTTTGATGTGGTGATCCACGATCCATTGTTTTCGTATAACACCCAGTGCTCCCTACGTGCCCTCCTTAATACCCATCACCGGGCTAACCAATCCCCCCTCCCCGCTCCCCTCTAAAACCCTATTTGTTTCTCAGAGTCCATAGTCCCTCATGGTTCATCTCTCCCTCCAATTCCGCCCCCCTCATTTTTCCCTTCCTTCTCCTAGTGTCCTCCATGCTATTCCTTATGTTCCACAAATAAGTGAAACCATATGATAATTGACTTTCTCTGCTTGACTTATTTCACTTAGCATAATCTCCTCCAGTCCCATCCATGTTGATGTAAAAGTTGGGTATTCATCCTTTCTGATGGCTGAGTAATATTCCATTGTATAT
>NW_028022125.1:0-660 GCF_054177405.1 Leptonychotes weddellii
AAAAAATACTAGAAGATGAAGCATGTGTGTGTATGTGTGTGTGCTTGAAAAGGACTCTAACCCTTTTATAGGATGCCAAGGTGAGAGTGTGATCACATTGAACCCTTCATAAGTTGAGACATTGTAGGAGTGGTTGTCTTTTCTATTTTTTTTAAAGATTTACTTATTTATTTTAGAGAGCTAGGAAGTAGGGGGTAGGCGTCAGACAGGGAGAAGGACAAGCAGACTCCACACTGAATGCAGAGCCCCACACGGGACTCAACCTCATGACCCTGAGATCATGACCTGAGCTGAAACCAAGAATTGGATGCTTAACTGACTGGGCCACCCAGGTGCCCCAGGAATGGTTGTCTATAATTCTTCTAAAAGGCCTTGGGTTGGAAGCACCAGGAGTCTAGGACTTCTCTTTGCTTTTGTAACACTACCTCCAATCATCTAATGCACACCACACCTCCTCACAGGTTTTGAAATGCCCCATCCACAATGAAGGAGGGAAAGACATAAATGACTCAAACCTAGCCTTATAAGGATGAACACACCAAAACTGGTTAATAATCGAAGCAAAGTTAATAAGGAGATTCATATGCCCCTTAAAGAGTAAAAAGATGTTCAGTCACATGCCCAAAAAGCAAGTTAAGAGTACACCAAGGTTCTCATTAA
>NW_028022126.1:0-660 GCF_054177405.1 Leptonychotes weddellii
CTTGATTGGATTCTTTGTTCTTTGGGTGTTGAGTTTGATGAGTTCTTTATAGATTTTGGATACCAGCCCTTTATCTGATATGTCATTTGCAAATATCTTCTCCCATTCTGTCGGTTGTCTTTTGGTTTTGTTGACTGTTTCCTGAGATGGAAAAAATTTAAGTAACTCGGTCCAAGTCCCAGAACTTAAGTGGTGAGTCTGGGCTTTAAACTTTTATCTCTTAATCTCCAAAAAGTATTCCCTAAAGCAGTCCCTCACTTTAAAGACTCTTCTTTCCAACTACAGCTGACTATGCCTCATACTCTGTTATTTGTTCACTGATATGCTTATTCATACTGGGGACTACATGTCAAAGCTGACTTCCGGTTATCCCTTATTATTGATCATATTCACATCTTGTATATTTTTCCCTTCAGGAACAACTTCATTGAAGTTTTCCTAAATGAATTATATATTTAACCTATTTTTTCTTATAACCAGAACCAGACACTGCTCTCATAGTGAGATCCATATAAACATTATAAGGTAACACATAAGGGTATAATAAGTATAATAACATAAGGGTATAATAAGTTAATTCTGAGAAATTGTGAAGAGATAACAAACCTGTGATCAGTATCATTAACTTAGCTCATAGGTGAAATATTTTATCTTGGATAA
>NW_028022127.1:0-660 GCF_054177405.1 Leptonychotes weddellii
TCATCACCCAGTTAAGGCAATTAAGAATTAGCAGCCTGTTTTTCTTCTTTCAAACACAGGTTATCACACCAAAAGAATCCTAACAAGCAAAACTGCACCAGTAATGTATTTTTTGTTATGTGTATATTTTTATATATAAGCTGTACTTTATATGTAAATGAAAAGTTCAGTTCTATGTCTTTTCCATTATGATTTGGCTGATTTTGTGTGTTCTTCCCACCTGTTAACTGGTTATGGATCACATTATGATCACCATTTTCTAACCAAAAGCATCAAGCTCACCATTGAGACTCTACTACACAGCATGACAGTTTTTTTTGCAAATGGTGTTATCTTTGTCTTTTGTTTTAGTAGGAAGATTTCAGAGTCTAATTATTAATGGTACTGCTCTGCTGTGTTTCTTTCCATTTGGTTCTTACTTCCTCCTGGGACTTTGACAATTCCAAGGACTTCTAAATCATTTTACTGGGCGCCTGGGTGGCTCAGTTGGTTAAGCGACTGCCTTCGGCTCAGGTCATGATCCTGGAGTCCCTGGATCGAGTCCCGCATCGGGCTCCCTGCTCGGCAGGGAGTCTGCTTCTCCCTCTGACCCTCCCCCCTCTCATGTGCTCTCTCTCTCCTCTCATCCTCTCTCTCAAATAAATAAATAAAATCTTTAAA
>NW_028022128.1:0-660 GCF_054177405.1 Leptonychotes weddellii
ATCTAATATTACCTCTTTGAAGCGGAGGAAGATCCCCCACCCCTGTCCACCTGGCTATTTACCTTCAGGGTTCTCCGGGGAAGGGTCTCTCCCAGCTCTGACCCCACGTAGTAGCACATATGAGGTGTTCTCTCTCATACAACCCGTATAGTGGACACAGGGTCTAGATGGATGATGGGCAATTGCTTACATGTGTCCCTCTGGTGGTCCCTCTCAGTATCCAAAAGTCTGGACCCCTCACCCTCGGCCTCATCCTCTCCTCCACAAGCAAGGCCAGGACCCCCTGCAGACCAACCTTGCTCTGGCCTTCCACCTTCTTTGAGCATGATGGGTCATGTGGATTTCACAGGTAGTTTTCTGGAGAGAGGGCATGCTGCTTTGCTCTTCCTCAAAATATCCTTCAAGCCACTATACTCTTTTCCCAATTCCAATTCCTCTGGGGCTGCTGTCCCATCTCTCCACCCCACAGGCCTCTTCCCGTGCTCCTTGGTCTCCTAAAAGTCCTGCACCCTCCACTTCCCACTCAACAGAACAACTCGTCTCCAAACAGTCACCAGCAGGACAGAAGCTGGTTGTGAGGCATGAGTCGAGTGCCTCGCCTCATTCAGAGGCATGATGGAACAAATTGCCTAGCGGGGCCAGGTTCCAAGGAATAGGGTC
>NW_028022129.1:0-660 GCF_054177405.1 Leptonychotes weddellii
GCCCAAGGATAAAACATTGTTGAAAGAAATTAAGACCTAAATAAATTCAAAGATTCCTCATGTTCATAAATAGGAAACTAGTATAAGAAGCTTCAGTATTATTAAGATGACTATCCTCCCCAAATTGATCTACATATTCAATGAAATTTCCCACAAACTCACACCTGTGTTATTAACAGAAACTAATAAGCTAATCCTGAATTGCATATGGAAATGCAAGGGATCCAGAGTAGCCAAAAAAAAAAAGAAGAGCAAAATTGATGATTCACTCTTCCATCTTCAAAACCTACTATAAAGTTATAGTAATCAAGACAGTATAGTACTGACATGAGAACAGACATAGAGACCAATGTACAGTTGAGCCTTGCACAATAGGCAGGGCATGAGGTTAGGGGCACCAACCCCTGTGCCGTCAAAAATCTGCATATAACTTTTGACTCCCCCAAAACTTAACTCCTAATGCCTGCTGTTGATCAGAAGCCTTAACAATAATATAGTCATTTAACACGTATTTTGTGTGTTACATGTATTATGTACAATATTTTTACAATCAAGAAACTCATTGTTATTAAGAAAATCATAAGGAAGAGAAGCTCCTTAACTTTAGTTTTTCTTATTTATTTAAAATTTGACATCCAGGCTCAATAATTTTCTTGTTAT
>NW_028022130.1:0-660 GCF_054177405.1 Leptonychotes weddellii
GAAAGCACTTTTAGAGAAGCAAGAACAGGGGTGTGGGGAACAGGGGAGCCACAGCAGGACCCAGTCCAGCAGAGAGAAGGGCAGGGAAGAAGTGCTTCTTGGAAAACAGGTAAAAGACTCCAGTGACATCTAAAAGGCTCCCAGTCTAAAAAGTAAAGTGGGAATGCACAGATATTATGGACCTACTCTGTTTGCTAAGAGCCAAAGATGTAAAAGAAGAAGTGGGGTTTTGGTTTGTTTGGATTTTTGTTTGCATTTTTTTTAAATCCTGAAAGAAGATGTCCATCTTTAGATGAATGGATAAAGATGTGAGATAAACACACACACACACACACACACACACACACACTGGAATATTACTCAGCCATAAAAAGAAAGAGATCTTGCCATTTGCAATGACATGGATGGACCTAGAGTATATTATGCTAAGTGAAATAAGTGAGTCAGAGAAAGACAAATATCATATGATTTCACTCATATGTGGAACTTAAGAAACAAAACAAACAAACAAACAAAGAAAAAAGAGACCAAAAACCAGAATCTTAAATACAGAGAACAAACTGGTGGTTGCCAGAGGGAAGGTGGGTGGGGGGATGGGTGAGAAAGATGAAGGGGATTAAGGGCTCACTTATTGTGCGGAGCACTGAATAATGCGGAGAA
>NW_028022131.1:0-660 GCF_054177405.1 Leptonychotes weddellii
GGAAGGAAGGACATTCTGACACCTGATGCGACATGGTTGAAACTTGAGGACATTATGCTGGGTGAAATAAGCCGGATGCAGAAGGACATATGTGTCCTTCTGCATGTGTCTGACGCCACTCATATGAAGTACTTAGAGCAGTCAAATGCAAAGAGAAAGTAGACGGTGGGTGCGGGTGGGGGGCGTGTAACAGGGTAGCGGGAAGTCACCATTTAATAAGGACAGAGTTCAATTTTACAAGATGAAAAGTTATGGCAGTGGATGGTGGTGATGGTTGCAAACATTATGAATATATTTAGTACCACTGGGCTGTACACTTAAAAATGGTAAGATGGTAAACATTATGTATATTTTAACACAGTAAACAAATTTTATTTTAAAAAAGAATATAGCGGGGCGCCTGGGTGGCTCAGTCGTTAAGCGTCTGCCTTCGGCTCAGGTCGTGATCTCAGGGTCCTGGGATCGAGCCCCGCATCGGGCTCCTCGCTCTGCGGGAAGCCTGCTTCTCCCTCTCCCACTCCCCCTGCTTGTGTTCCCTCTCTCGCTGTGTCTATCTCTGTCAAATGAATAAATGAAATCTTTAAAAAATAATAATAATAAATAAATAAATAAGAATATAGCAGGGGCGCCTGGGTGGCTCCATCATTAAGCGTCTGCCTT
>NW_028022132.1:0-660 GCF_054177405.1 Leptonychotes weddellii
TTCTTTCATAGTTCAGTGAAATTGTCCAGACAGCCACGTGGCTTTCCTCATGCCACTTCTTTCTCTGGGTCACTGCTCAAATGTTACCTTATCAGAGAAGGCTACCTGAAGTGTCTATTTAAAATAACTCACTTCTCAACATTACACTGTCTATTCTCCTTCTCAGCTTTTTTTTTTTTCTATAGCATCCATTACTATCCTAATGAGATCTGTATTTTACTTGTTTTTTAAATGTCTGCCTCTTTGTTCTAGAATGCCATATACATAAGGAAAAATATTCTCTTATTTTGTTCACATTGAGTCCCTAGTTCCTAGAACAGTGCCTGACACATAATAGATGCTTAATAATGAATGCATGGATTAGTACATTTGTTTAACAAATATATGTGAATTGTTTGCTACTCTCAATCCATACAGAGAAAGGCAGCATGTCTTATTGACCTTTATGTTACTTGAAGGTTAAAAAAAAAAAAAGACATTAACAATCTTAATCTACTTCTTCCAAATAATTTTTTGAGTATTATATTATAAAGAACTTCTCTTTACTATAAAACTAATAGCTTATCATTCTTTTCACCTCCTTCCCTACATTTACTATGAATAAAAAATCCAGTATAATACTGTGTCTTTCTCAGACTCCTTTTGCCAACATATCAAATT
>NW_028022133.1:0-660 GCF_054177405.1 Leptonychotes weddellii
AGAATGAATATCGTGGGGAGACAGAGTGGAAACAGGGAGTCCTGTCAGGGATAGTTGTGATATGCTGAGGGTCACAGTAAGGTGCTGAATATTGCACTGCAGGTTTGCACCCATAG
The DNA here is from genome assembly GCF_054177405.1 of Leptonychotes weddellii. Taxonomy (NCBI): domain Eukaryota; kingdom Metazoa; phylum Chordata; class Mammalia; order Carnivora; family Phocidae; genus Leptonychotes; species Leptonychotes weddellii. The sequence goes on from NW_028022133.1 coordinate 117, forward strand.
ATCCAAAGTTAGAACTTTGAAAGAGAGATGATCTATATAATTCATCCTTTGATCACAACCTGAGATGGATTCCTTGTATAATGGAAATATATTTCTTTTTTCTTAAATGTTTTTTAAAAGATTTTATTTATTTATTTTAGAGGTAGAGAGAGAGAGAGCGTGTGAGTGGGGGGAGGAGCAGAGGGAGAGGAACAAGCAGACTCCATGCTGAGTGCAGAGTCTGACGTGGGGCTCCATCCCATGTCCCTGAGATCATGACCTGAGCTGAAATCAAGAGTTGGCCGCTTAACCAACTGAGCCATCCAGGATCCCTGGAAATATATTTCAATTAAAAATTTACCTCATAAGAGGGCGCCTGGGTGGCTCAGTTGGTTAAGCGACTGCCTTCGGCTCAGGTCATGATCCTGGAGTCCCTGGATCGAGTCCCACATCGGGCTCCCTGCTCGGCAGGGAGTCTGCTTCTCCCTCTGACCCTCCCCCCTCTCATGTGCTCTCTCTCTCATTCTCTCTCTCTCAAATAAATAAATAAAATCTTTAAAAAAAA
>NW_028022134.1:0-660 GCF_054177405.1 Leptonychotes weddellii
GTGGGAGGTCTGGCCTTGTCCGCACTGTGGGAGACAGACATCGGGGCATGGAAATGGGCAGGAGTCAGGGAGGGGGGTGGGGGGGTTCACTGTGGCCTGGGGGCAACCACGGGACGCATCTGTCCTCCGCCGCACGGGATCTTCCCGCCCAGAACAGAGCACCTTGCCGGTGTGTTGTATCCCATGCTGGGAACAGCCCGGTTGGAGTCACAGAGCGGCTCATGGGCACCAGCACTCCACCCCCGCTGGGCTCACGGGTGCGAGCCCCTTAGCATGGCCTCATTCTCGTCCCGGGTCGGTGCTACTTTTCTGGAAGCTTCCCCAAGAAAGTCCACCCAGCACCAGGCTGAGGGCAGAGCTGGAGGTCTGTTCCTGGAGCCCGGCCCCACGCAGGGGTTCGGCGAGTCACCGGGACCTGTGTCAAGGGGGAGCTGTGTGTGGGGGGACCCGGCAGACGGTCAGCACCCCGCTGACGCTGCTGCTCCCCACCCCAGCATGCGGCTGTGACCTGGCCGAGGGCGGCTTCTTCGTGCGGCAGGGCGAGTACATCTGCACGCGGGACTACCAGCGGCTGTATGGGACCCGCTGCTTCAGCTGCGACCAGTTCATCGAGGGCGAGGTGGTGTCGGCGCTGGGCAAGACCTACCACCCCGACTGCTT
>NW_028022135.1:0-1000 GCF_054177405.1 Leptonychotes weddellii
TCAATGCACAGAAATCAGTTGCTTTCTTATACACTAACAATGTAACTGTAGAAAGAGAAATTAGAGAATCAATTCCATTTATAATAGCACCAAAAACCTTAAGATACCTTGGAATAAACCTAACCAAAAAGGTAAAGGATCTATACTCTAGGAACTACAGAACACTCATGAAAGAAATTGAAAACACAAAAAGATGGAAAAACATTCCATGCTCATGGATTGGAAGAATAAACATTGTTAAAATGTCTATGCTGCCCAGAGCAATCTATACCTTCAACGCCATCCCAATCAAAATTCCAATGGCATTATTCAAAGTGCCAGAACAAACAATCCTAAAATTTGTATGGAATCAGAAAAGACCCCAAATCACCAAGGAAATATTGAAAAGAAAAACAAAGCCTGGGGGCCTCATGTTGCCTGACTACAAGCTATATTACAAAGCCGTGATCACCAAGCATGGTACTGGCACAAAAACAGACACATAGACCAATGAAACAGAATAGAGAGCCCAGATATGGACCCTCAGCTCTATGGTCAAATAATCTTTGACAAAGCAGAAAAAATATGCAATGGAAAAAAGTCTCTTCAATAAATGGTGCTGGGAAAACTGGACAGCTATATACAGAAAACTGAAACTCAACCCTTCTTTTACACCAAATATAAACTCAAAATGGATGAAAGACCTCAGTGTGAGACAGGAATCCATCAAAATCCTAGAGAACATAGGCAGTAACCTCTTTGACATCGGCCACAGTAAATTTTTTCAAGACACGTCCCCAGAGGCAAGGGAAAGAGGAGTGAAAATGAACTTTTGTGATTTAATCAAGATAAAAAGCTTCTGCACAGCAAAGGAAACAGTCAACAAAACAAAGAGGCAACCCACAGAATGGGAGATTTTAGCAAATGACACTACAAAGGGCTGATATCCAAGATCTATAAAGAACTTCTCAAACTCAACACCCAGAAAACAAATAATCAAGTCAATAAATGGGCAGAAGAC
>NW_028022136.1:0-10947 GCF_054177405.1 Leptonychotes weddellii
GCTACGTGAAATAAGTCAAGCAGAGAAAGTCAATTATCATATGGCTTCACTTATTTGTGGGACATAAGGAATAGCATGGAGGACATTAGGAGAAGGAAAGGAAAAATGAAGGGGGTGGGAATCAGAGGGAGAGATGAACCATGAAAGACTATGGACTCTGAGAAACAAACAGGGTTTTAGAGGTGACGGGAGTGGGGGGATGGGTTAGCCCGGGGATGGGTATTAAGGAGGGCATGTACTGCATGGAGCACTGGGTGTTATATGAAAACAATGGATTGTGAATCACCACATCAAAAACTAATGATGTATTGTATGGTGACTAACATAACATAATAAAATAAAAAAGTTATAAATAAATAAATAAAAATTAAAAAAAAAACATTTTAGTCAAACTAAGGAGTGGAATAAGATTTGCTGGTTGTTCCCAACTGCACTGGAGAAAGTCAGCAGGAAAAGGATGAGCTCAGGGCTTCAAACTCCTGGCTCAAGCTCTTCTTAAATGACCTGAAAAGTCTCTATGTCTGATCTGAAAGAAATCGTCATCTCCTGCAGCTGCAAGGCTGAGATTTCTGAAAACTAAACCAGAGTTTTACCCTGCTAATGGCTGAATGACAATGCAAATTGAATTCCCAACCTTGCTAAGAGTCTTCTGTTAAAGTGAATGCATGGATTGCAAAGGAATGGGATCCTGATCATTGGAATAGGGACATCTGGGAAGATCCCAATGAAGGTGGGGATATAGATCCCTCAAATTCTGCTAGTAGAGGCAAACCTGCCACCCTGTCGGTGGAGGTTAACCCTGCTGTTCCTGAAGAACCTCTAATAGCCTCTTCTGAGGTAATTGCTCTGCAAGGAACTGTTGATTCTCCTCTGGACCTACCACTGTCACTTCCTTTGCTTCTAGACCTAAAACGAGACTCACGTCTCAAAAAGCCCTACACGGTGAGACTTAAGTGTAACACAGAATAGTTTCTATACACAACAAAAGAAATACATGAATTTTCCAATTTATAAAGACAGAAATCTGGGGAGTGGATATTAGGGTGTGGGAAAATGGTGGAAGGAATAGCAGATTAGATCATGTCAAATTGATTGATATGGGCCTCTTAAGCAGGGATTCTGGACAGAATGATTTAGCTTGAAAGGTTAGAAAGGGCTCTGACAGGTTGTTTGGTTGACTGAAACATGGACCAAAATGTGTGCTATACTAAAGTTAAAACACCAGAACTGCCTTGGTATACTGTAGAGGAAGGAATTAAAAGGCTTAGGGAGATTGGGATGTTAGGTGGATTTGTCATTAAGACCTGGCTCATCCACAATGGGAGAGTCCAGAAGAAAATTTTCATAATCCAATGAATAGGGTGACCCATTCTGTGCCTACCAGTCATTCTCCCTCCCCAGCCAGTACTGTCCTTGCCCAATGGGTTTATGAATAAAGTAGCCATTCTAGCAGAGATGGAGGTTATGCACAGATTCAGCAGCATGGGTTCCCACTCAACAAACCTGCCCTGGCCAAAGCCACTGCTGAGTACCCAATCTGCCAGCAGCAGCAACCAACACCAAGTCTTTAATATGGCACCATTCCCCAGGGTGATTAGCCAGTTAACAGGTGGCAGGTTGAAGCTTCTATCGTTGAATAGGCAGCATTTTGTTCTTACTGGAACACTTACTCTGGATACACATTTGCCTTCCCTGCATACTATCATTTTCCAAAACTACTGTCCATGAACTATCAGAATGCCTTATCCACCATCATGGTATTCCATACAGCACTGTTTCTAATCAAGATACTCACTTCACAGCAAATAAAGTGTAGCAGTGTGTCCATACTCATGGAATTTATTGGTCTTACCAGCATCCTGAAGGAGCTGGCTTGATAGAATGGTGAAATGAACTTTTGAAGATTTAGTGTCCTCTAGGTGCTAACACCATGCAGGACAGGAGCAAACATTCTCCAGGAGGCTATATACATGCTCTGAATGGCATCCAAGATAAGGTGCTGTTTCTCCCATATCCAAATTTCATGGGTCCGGGAATCAAGGAGTGAAAATGGGAGTACACCACTCACCATTACTCAAGTAATCCACTGGCAAAATGTTTACTTCCTGCTCCTGTGACTTCATGTTCTGCTCATCTTAAGGTCTTAGGTAGGAATGCTTCTGCCAGGAGACCCAACAATGATTTTGTTGAACTACAAGTTAAGACTGCCACCCAGTCACTTTAGCTCCCCATGCTTCTGAATCAACAGGTGAAGATGGTTGCTTCCATATTGTCTGGAGTGAGTGATCCTGATTACCAAAGGGATATTGGGCTGCTACTACACAATGGAGGTAAAATTAGGGCTAAAATGCAGGAGATTCCTTACGGTATCTCTTAGTACAACCATGTTTAATGGTTAATGTCGATGGAAAACTACAACAACCCAATTCAGGCAGGACTTCTAACAGCCCAGAATCCTCAAGAATAAACATTTGTGGGGCACCTGGGTGGTGCAGTTGGTTAAGTGTCCGATTCTTGGTTTCTGCTCAGGTGATGATCTCAGGGTCCTGAGATCAAGCCCCATGAGGGGTTCCTCACTCAGTGGGGAATCTACTTAAAGACTCTCTCTCCCTCTGCCCTTGCCCCCACCCTCCTTCCCCTTCTCTCTGTCTCTCAGTAAATCTTAAAAAAAAAAAAGAAAAGAAATATTTGGGTCACCCAAAGAGTCACAAAAACACAATTACCTGAGTGCTTGCTGAGGACAAAAGGAATATGGAATGGATAGTATAAGAATGTAGTTATCAGATGACCACTGCTGAGAAAAGGATTGTAATAGTTAAGAGTATTTCTTATATATATATATAGGAAACAATAAATATTGTTTTATTCCCTCTCTTATTCCCTTATTATCTACTTGTTAATACTTGTTAACTTTATATCGTAATATTTAAGTTACAGAATAACAAGAGAAGAGTCACGTTCACAAAAGACTTTGCATCTTCATCTAGGGGAAGGGTTAGTGCATTTTTTTTTTTAAGATTTTATTTATTTGACAGAGAGATAGAGAGCACAAGTAGGCAGAGAGGCAGGCAGAGGGAGAGGGAAAAGCAGGCTCTCTGCTGAGCAGGGAGCCCGATGCGGGGCTCGATCCCAGGACCCCGGGATCATGACCCGAGCCGAAGGCAGCCGCTTTACCGACTGAGCCACCCAGGCACCCCGGGTTAGTGCATTTTAACTTGTATGCAGGATTGTTCAATCATGTTAGGGGGACGTATGACCAGTTACTGTCTTTATTTGGAGATTAAGTATCATTTAAGGAGGTATGTACAAATGCCAAGTTGACAAAGGGTGGACCATGATGTCAATTTAATGTGTCAATTTGCCTAGGCTAGAGTACCCAGTCATTTAATTAAACACTAATCTAGGTATTGCTGTGAAGGTATTTTGTACATATGATTCATTTGACTTTAAGTAGCGGAGATTATCCTTGATAATCTGGGTGGACCTAATCCAATCAGTTGAAAGGCCTTAAGAGCTGGACTGAGGCTTTTCTTAGGAAGAAGAAATTCTGTTATGGTCTGCAGTGTCACCTCCTGCCCGAGTTTCCAGTCTGCTCTGAAGATTTGAACTTGCCTAGTCAGCATCCATATGGCATAAACCAACTACTTGCAATAAATTTCTATGCCCACAGGCGCGTGCATGCGTGCGTGCATGCACACACACACATCATATATATGTACATATATAAACATAAGTATATACATATAAACATACATATGATTATATATATATATATATATATATATATATATATATATATATAAAGAGATTGCAAGGAATAGGCTTATATATGAGACATATAGGTATCTCTATATGTATCTCCCACTGGTTCTATTTCTATGTTGGAGTCCTGATACAGTGTCTGTTAAAGAGATGTTTGCTGTTTTTGAGTTCAGTTTGCAGCAAGTGATCTAACAGAAATGTTTGTTCTTTGATTGCTACAAATTTGCTTCATATGTTTGTATTGTAAAGAAAATAACAATTTCTTTAGAGAGCAGCGCCATTGTTTCAAAACAAAGCAGGATACCAGGAAAGGATAAGGGCTATTAAATTATATTTATTCAGCTTCTTTTATTTCAGGGAAGCCAGGAAAACAGCCTTGATTTATTGGCAAAGTCCTTTTAAAACATCTTGAAATTATTTCTCAATTACCCGAAGAAATAGACCTCTTCCTTCTTTTATAGACCTTTTTAATTTCAAAAACTCCAGAAAACTCCATGTTTATAGTCACTTAAAATCATACTGTTCTTAAAAAAAAAGTTGTATAAAAGTCTGAAAAATTCCTTCTGCCTGCTTCAACCACTCACTGCTAACCAGTTTTGTATGAATTCTTTTAAAATTTTAATATGCTTACATACAAACACACACACACATTTTTAAACAAAATGTTTAAATAAATAACAAACACCTAACAGCATTATCATGAATAACTTTCAAGGTATGTTAAGTGTATATCCAACTTACTCTTTGAAAGTTAGTCATATCCATTGTAAGAATATTCCGTTACCTATTTCCACATTGAGACCCCCAACCTCTTTTATTCTTCTTTATATCACTGATTCCAACCACAGTACCCTCCACATAGTAGGCCCACAATAAATACCTGTTTACTAAATGAAAAGGAACAAATACGTTTTCTGAAAGCGGTGACTTTGTGCTGGATTGTATACAACTGAACAAACAAGTCCCATTGAAAACTGCCCAATGTTGCTGGAAAACTACTTTACCTCAGCTCTTCCACCCTAAGTGTGGCTCCCAATTTCACAAATGCATTATAGAAATCAACTCTTTCTCAAAGGGATTAAAAAACCATTTTTCATTATTATTGAAACGTAACTTCCCCCTGAACTTGTACAAAACAGTAGAACATAATAATTTAATGTGGTGAGAAAACAAGAATGGAGTTAGGAATATTTTGCATGGCAAACTCTGAAATGGCAAACAGTTGGCGGGGGGACAGTTTGTTTGAACTTTACTTTTATGTGTGGCCTTTTCTGAATAAAATTAATGTCCTTTAATTCTAATTCAAAAAGCAAGTAAGAAAAACAGCTATATGTCTCTTTAAAACAGAAAGAAAATACTGCCACTGGGGTGGTTTTACGAATTTAACATGTGCTGGCTTCTTTCCCCTGGGCTCTGATCTTTTGCAGCAGTTCTTCTAACCTCGCCTGCCCATTGGACCACCTAAAGATTCTTAAAACATCTTTATGTCTGGTTCCACCCCCAGAGATTCTAATTTCCTTGACCCGGGGCATGCTCTGAGCATTGGATGTTTCTGAAGGTCCCCAGGTGATTCCAGTGTACAGCCAAGGTTAAGGAGCACTGCTTTCCAAAAAGAGAGGCTGCTGTGGGGCCACCGCCCTTGCAGGACTGTCTACCATATCGCTAGTAGAAGAAAAGGAAGGAGGTGGATGGAGCTTCAGAGTGAGAGGACACGTGGAGCATGAGAGAGAAGAAAAAGAAATCTGCATCACATGCTGGGGAGTGGGTTGAAGCAAGCAGGGACATTCACGACACAGCTTCCCAGCAGACTTGGCTTATGGCTCTCAAACTGAGTGAAACTGACTGAAATTGAGGAAAATTCCCTCCCCACCCCCCGCCCCGGTAAAGAGAATGAGGAATCATTTTTGTCTCAGTTCAGGTTGCTATAACAAGATACCATAGACTGGGTGGCTTAAAGAACAAAATTTCTCACAGTTCTGGAGCCTGGGAAGTCTGAGATCAGGATGCTAGCAGATTCAGTGAGAGCCCTCTTCCTAGTTTGCTGACAGCCATTTTCTCATTCTATCCTCACAGGGCTGGGGGAGCGAGTGCTGGTTTCTTTCTTGTAAAAAAGACACACTAATCCCATCATGGGGGCCCTACCCTCTGAACCTCATCTAAACCTTACCTCCTAAAGAGCCTACATCCTAATATCATCACACTGGGGGTTAGGACTCCAACATAGGAATTTGGGGGGAAAGGAGGACACAAACATGCAGTTATACTGGTCATGATCTAAGAATTATAGATATTGGTACTGTGACAGTTCTAGACGTATATCATTCAGATCTTCCTTCAGGATAAACCTTGTTGTAAGAGTTGTAGTTACCTGATTCTCACCGGTTAACTTTGGGATCCAGAGCAGCGGTCCAGCTGAGACTACACTCTTCCTGGGCAGGGTACTGAAGCCAGCCCATTGCAGAACTCTTCTAATGGGCAATCTTTTTTTTTTTTTTTTTAAAGATTTTATTTATTTATTCATGAGAGAGAGAGAGAGAAGCAGGCTCCTGAGCCCGATGTGGGACTCGATCCCAGGACCCTGGGATCATGACCTGAGCCGAAGGCAGACGCTTAACCATCTGAGCCACCCAGGCGCCCTAATGGGCAATCTTTGTCCTGGGATTCCCTGGGACTTGGTTAGAGCAGCACCGAAGTCTGAGGATTACTAACGGAGCCTCCTTCCTCTTTATGTAGGTCCCAGGAAGAGAAGAGTAACTCTATTTTTTGACAAACTTTCAGGATTCCTAAACCTAATCTCAGGCTTGGTGATTTGCTGGGACTCACAGGACTCAAACGCCATTATACTCAGGGTTATAGTTTAGTAAAGTGAAAGGATACAGATTGAAATAAATAAAGGGAAATGCACATGAAGCAAAGGCCAGGAGAAAGCAAGCATAAGCTTTCAAGTGTCCTCTCCCAGTAGGGTTGCATGGGGACGCACTTAATTCTCCCAACACAAGTTGACAACACAGGTGAAATACTGCCAACCAGGGACACTCACTTGAGCCTTGGTGTGCAGGGTTTTTGTTAGGATTCAGTCATGTACGTGCGCAATGCCTGTGTGACTGACCACAGCTACTCAGATTCCAGCCCCTCCCATCTCAGAACAAAGACAGGCATTCACCATAAATCACATCATTAGAACGAATTTATCTTGTCAAACTGGTACAGCATGGCCCAAGGCCTCAGGCAAATAAAAACACTCTTATCAGGGAGAATATTCCAAGACCTTTGTATTTCAGCATTTGTTTCTGAGAGATTCCATAGCATTGTATAATAAAATAGTGGCCCAAGTGTACTTCTTTAATCTACACCCAAAAGTCTTGACAGATACTCTAATCTTAATAAATTACTGGTGTCTTGTAATACTAAGAAGTAAAGATATCTAGATTAAGCTGATTTTAAAGTTAAAATCTTAAATACATTTGGGCACTTGAGCCAGAGTGTTTTTCTGATTTTTATGTCACCTGTTTACCCCCTTAAGACTATTGTATCAGACCTATTAAATGTAGGACTTTCTTCCTCTTTTATTTCGTATTTGATAAAGCCAGGATTATACAGTAATCCTATTTTGCAATTTAGCTTTCACTTAAAGCTGTATCACGGACATCTTCATTTTTAATGCCTACATATCTATCTCATCCTTTTTAATGACTGCCCAGTATTCCATTGTGTAAATGAACAAAATATATTTAATCTTGTGTTGTGATCATTTAGGGCATTTCCTGCTGTTCACTATTAAAACAATTCTTCAATTAATATTCCTGAAAATGTGTATAAATAGAGTGACAGGATTTGATTCTATGCAGCATGCAAGAATTTTTGTTACTATTTCCTGACAATACAAGAACCCTCATTGCTAGATAGGGAAGCCACCCCTTCTCTTATTTGTATGTCTAAGGCGATACTTAACATGTCCTAGAGAATTTCACATCCAGTATCTTATTTAATCCTCACAAAAACTATACATAGCTAAATACTATTTTTATTTTTAAAAGTTTTATATTTTCTAATTATGAAATAATACACATTTACTGAAACTTTACACAATGTAGAAATCCATAAAGAAAATGAACACTACCTATAATTTAACTGCTCAAAGAAAACCTGACAGTATTTCAATGCATGTCCTTCATATCTTCTTTCTGTGCAGTTATTTTACATAGTTCAAACTCAGCTTTATGCACTTCCATGTCCTGCTTTTTAATTAAAGATTATAAGACTATTTTCTGCTACTCCTCTTGATAACCATCTTTTTTTAATGCTGTGCAATATTCCACTGTGTTTCTGTACCACATGTTACTGATCTTTTAGTTTGCTTCCATTATTTCCTACTACAACTTATTTGCTGTGAAGGATATCATTGGTGTATAGAGGATTTTTCTGTGTTTTATATTACTTATTTAGGGAAAAGCCCTAGAAGTGAAACTGGGAGATCAAAGCTCTTAATATATTGCCAGACTGAAGTTTCATTAGTCACTCATTGAATTGTTCCTACCAAGCCTTCAGATAGTCAACCAGGAAGGAGTATGTCTTATAGTTTTAGGGCTCCTACAGCCCTCTAGCTTCATGGTATCAACATCAGCCATTTACTACATATTTATTCTTCTTATATTATCAGAAAAATATCCCTTAACATAGGAATATGTTAATAAACATAACATATTATAATAAGAGCTTTACTTTAAAAACTTGTCCTTTGGTTTCACTATTCATATTCCATGGTGGGGGGTCATATTCTTTGTATTATCTATATCCTTAAGATTGATGTTTTAAATACTAAGAAATTTCCAATTGCTTAAGATTTTAATTGTTGGGTTGGAGGAGTATCTGCCTGTTTTGGGTAGCAATAAACTACTAAATTTATTTAAATTTCTTATCTAGGATTTTTTTCTATGAAAAACTAATTTCACTAATTTTATTTCTGAGACACTTCTACAAAGTAAAAATTTCGTTCTTATTGGGAAATAAATAGGAACTATTAATGATGTTGATTTATAAAATAGACATCCACGATTCTTTTTGTCTCTGTAGACTTCTACCTGTGAAGTATAAAAATTTGTTTATCAAGAAAGATTTTTAAGAAGCCTTTTCTGAGATTCACTCTGGTGGGTCCTTCAATCTAAAAACAATCTATCATGGGGTGCATGGGTGGCTCAGTCGGTTAAGCATCTGACTCTTCATTTTGGCTCAGGTTGTGATGTCATGGGTCATGAGCTCCCGGGTCCTGAGATTGAGCCCTGCCTCCTTCTCCTAGATCAGCAGGGAGTCTGCTTGAAGATTGTCTCCCTCTGCCCCCCTCCCTCCACTCGCACCACACCAGCTCTCTAAAATAAATAAATAAGTCTTTAAAAACAATTTTAAAAGGGGCACCTGGGTGTCTCAGTTGGTTAAGCGTTTGCCTTTGGCTCAGGTCCCGATTTCAGGGTCCTGGGATCGAGCCCTGCACAGGACTCCCTGCGCTGCAGGGAGTTTGCTTCTCCCTCTCCCTCTGCACCTCCTCCCCCTGCCCCATGCTCATGCTTTCTCTCTCTCAAATAAATAAAATCTTTAAAAAATGAAAATAAAAAAATAAAGACAATAAAAAATAAAACTATCCTATCAGCTTTATGAAATTTTTCTTATTGGATGCCTATAGTGCACTTAAAAGTATGATTCTCATTTTAATTGTTTCTCCAAACCGAATACAAATGGAAATTTGCTCAATCTGAAAGTGCAATTTTATATAAAAACTGATATAAAATAAATGTCATGCACTCTATATTTTATATCAATATGAACTTGTAACATCCAACAATGTAAGCACTAGTTGTATTTAATGTAAAATGGAAAATTATACTCTCATTACACTTTTAGATTCAGCATACTGACTTCCACCTTAGGCAGATTTGTACAGCACTAAGAATTATAAATGATTATAACTTGCCTAGAAGTAGTAATTACTTTCTCAGTATCTAGCTAAAATACAGATATATAAAGTCCAACCTTTTTGATACATAAATTGTGCTGACAGAATTTAAAATGGTAGTTAAAAAAAAAAAAGGCTAAACTTTCAGCAGCAAAGCCAACACCTACAAAAGTTGGGAGGTGGGGAGTGGGAAGTCAGGATTTTGTTTTTAATTTTGCACTGCTCTTAGGAATTCATATCTTCAGGGTGCCTGGATGGCTCAGCTGGTTAAGCATCTGCCTTCAGCTCTGTTCATGATCTCAAGGTCCTGGGATTGAGCCCCGCGTTAGGCTCCCTGCTCAGCGGGGAGTCTGCTTCTTTCCCTCCCCCTCCCCCTGCTCTCTCTCTCTCTCTCAAACAAATAAAACCTTAAAAAAAAAAAAAAAAGGAATTCATATCTTCCCTGACATATTCTACTGAACTGATTGTCCAGGTCCATTCTGGGGCTGACGCAAAGCCACTAAATGGTTGGCCTTGCAGTCTTCTCTAAAGAGAAGGAAAATATGATTTCAGTGAGTCCAAGATGGGCTCATCTCAGCAGTAAATCCATGTAAGTAAGTGTAAAACAATGTTGATTTCTGAGGAGAGACAGAGAGACAGGGAGTATGGTACCAGAAGAGGTGTCAAGACAACAGTATTATAAAGTTTTGCTGGAAAGAAAAGCCTACCAGGGTAAATGTCAGCAATTTCCATGCAGTTCAGTGCTCTTCCATAGTGGTAACACAAAACAACTCTTGGTTACTTTCCAGAACTTTTCCCAGAAAATTAATTATATCCCTGAAGCATTCTACCTTCGAAAACTGCACCACTCATCATTCATGGTATTATTAACCTTTCCCAAAGCTACCTAGATTTTTAGCCCGCACTATCTATAGGCAGAAACTCTATAGCCTAAGTTTGCAATGCACTGAGGAATTTTTTCCTTCTAAAACTATCACATGAGCTCTAAGATCCTTTATTATTTTTATATATTGGGAATTTGCACACATCCATTTAAATTCTATTCCTTTATGACTTCATAAACCGCTAGCGACTAACCGCCCCCCCCCCCCGCCCTGCGCTCAGGCCACACACACACTTTTAAGCTTAAACTTTTCAAACTGAGGACTTCTTACACCCAATTTTGGTCCGTCTTTTCAGCACGGGTTTGAAACATTTCTGACTTTTTCTTGAGTAGTAGAGGCCAGAAGTTTAATTCA
>NW_028022137.1:0-660 GCF_054177405.1 Leptonychotes weddellii
TTTGGTGGTTCTAGTCTAGGACATCTTATTGAAGCCATTTGCCAAGTATCAGGACCATCATTATTAGCCCATTCTGTTATCCCTGTTAGTTGGCTTATAATTGTCAGGCTATGAAAAAGAAAAAAAATAATTGTCAGGCTATGTTTCCCTATCTTTGGATCAGAAAGTGTGCTCAGTGTATCTCCGGTCGCATCCTAGGTCCCAACAGCTGAGGTAGAGTAGAGCAAGGCCTGGAGGTCAATGTTGTGAGGGGTGGGATGGGCCTGAGGGGGCAGGAGCCAGTCTGTGGAGTCACAGGTAGCCCCAGAACTGTGTGTAAAGCACTGCTTCTGGATCACCCTCAGACCTCCACATCCGGTCCCTACCTGGGTGTCTGCCATTCCTGGAACCCACGGCAATTGACACTGGATCGCTGTGGTGGGAGCAGGGTTCCAGGAGGTGCCAGGTATGGTTTAGTTTATCCTACACCTCTGTCTTATAGTCCTTTTCCAGACCTCTTCTGATACTTAGAAACCAAACCAGACTGGCTTAGGGCAATGGTTCTCCAAGTGTGGACCTGGGACAAGCTGCACTGGGAACACCTGGGAACCTGTGAGAAATGCAAATTTCAGGCCCTACCCAGGACCTACAGAATGAGAAACTCCAGGGGTGAGGGCCCAA
>NW_028022138.1:0-660 GCF_054177405.1 Leptonychotes weddellii
ACTTTGTAACATGCTATGAATTTAACAGAAAGGATTCAAAAATGGATATTAAGAAGAGATGGTTGGGGGATGGATAAAATAGAGAAAAGGGATTAACAGGGACACACTTCCAGTTATAAAATAAGTTTGATCGAAGATAAAGACTACAGTATAGGGAATAATAGTCAATAATATTGTTATAATGTTATATGGTGACAGATGGTGACTGCACTTGTGGTGAGCGTTGAAATGCATAGAACTGTCGAATCAATGTTGTACATCTGAGACTAAATGACATTGTAAGTCAATTACACTTCAATTAAAAAATAAATAAAATTATGGAATTAAATAAATACAACAATAAATATAACATAAGTTATAGCTAATATATATTGAAGATTTATTATGTGCTAGACATTCAGTAAAATGCTTGAAATGCACTAGTTTTTTTGTTTATTTGTCTTGGGTTTTTTTGTTTTGTTTTGTTTTTTTTGAGAGAGCACGTGCACCTGTGAGCGGAAGGTGGGATGCGCGTGGTACAGGAGAGGGAGAGAGAGAATTTTTTTAAATTTTTTTATTGTTATGTTAATCACCATACATTATATCACTAGTTTTTGATGTAGTGTTCCATGATTCATTGTTTGTGCATAACACCCAGTGCTCCATGCAGAACGTGCCCTC
>NW_028022139.1:0-660 GCF_054177405.1 Leptonychotes weddellii
TGGATGTGAAGTGAGAAGGACTGGACCCACTGTTGCTGGTTTTGAAGATGGAGGAAAGAGGCCATAAGCTAAGGGGTGTAACAGCTTCTAGGTGCTGAGAATGGCCTCAGCTGACAGCCAGGAGGAAAACAGGGACCTCGGCCTTATAGTCACTACGAACTGGATTCTGCCCGCAACATTAATGAGCAGGAAGTGGATCTTCCCCCAGAGCCTCCAAAAAAGATGGCAGCCTTGCTGACAACTTGATTCTAGTTCAGTAAGATTTGTACTTGACTTCTGACATACAGAACTAAATAAACATGTGCTGTTTTATGCCATGAAGTTGGGGTACTTTGTTATAGCAACAACAGAAAATGAATCTACATGCAAAGACAAGGGGGGCACATATTCCAGACTGTGGAGACAGTAACACACAAGCCTATGGTGGCTGAGGTGACCATCAGAATAGTGACAATCAGGACAGATTTTTGCAATATTTATGAATTCTCAGACATACTTGAAGAAGGAAAATGGGTAAAGAAATTTTATGCTTCACAAACAATTAAGATACAGGTTTAGACTATTATGAACTGGAGAAAAAAGAATTACTACATAGACTTGCAAAATTTAGATATATGGGTTTTATTAGTAACCTTTTTTTTAAAGATTTTATTTATTTGT
>NW_028022140.1:0-660 GCF_054177405.1 Leptonychotes weddellii
ATCATGTTAAGTCAGACTTAATGAAGGTGTGTGGTAAGTCTATATATATATTCTGTATATTATCCCCTACTCATGTGTATATTTGAAATCTCTCACAATTTTAAAAACAACTTTTTAAAAATAAACTTATTCAAGGTATATGATTGCTTTTAAATGGAGTATGCTCTCTGCTTTAAAAATCACCATTAATAAAGTTTGATTAAGTTAATGTTCCTTAAATTTAGATGCAGAAGAGAATTAAAATTTTTCAAACAGACAAGTTACATTGGCAAAGAACTGTCTTCAGAATTTGACATTTCTCCACATCACCAGAGACCTCTACACAGCCAAGGAGAAATACCCTAGGACAATTACCAGTATTTTACATTGTTCATAATGGAGCCCAGACCATAGCTTGATTATTTGTGAAATTCATTATGACTAATTCACATTGATGATTTGGGGGGTGGGGAGAAGCATTTTCTGGGAGTACAGTTGGGGGAGATGTCAGGGAGAAGGGGAGGGTATCATATGTGGAGGAAGGACCTAATGGTATGGTACGAAAACTGCCATACTAGGTTTAAGCCCTGGACACTTCTGCAAAAATATTAATAGTAATTAATCCCTTTTTATATTGTAATTTAAATTCAGTGAACTTTAATCTTAAGTATAAAGTCTAAA
>NW_028022141.1:0-660 GCF_054177405.1 Leptonychotes weddellii
GCCCCTACTCTTGCCCTCTTCCTCGCTCGTGGATCACCACGCACTTTTGTTTCACCGAACGACAGTAGGTGAAAGAGGGATTTTTTGATGAGAATCATAACCAACATCTACAGAGTCCTTCCTGTGGGCTCCACGGCTCCTCGTGATCCTCAGAGGTGTGCTGCTCTTCCCTCGGCTTCACGAATGAGCAGTTGAGGTGTAGGGAGGTCAGCTGGCCCGGGCTCACACACGGACTCTACAGACTGTGTTCTGAAGCCGCCACGTACCATCTAAGGTGGCCTTGCACTTATTTTTATCCTGCAACAGTTCGTAATGAAAAGCCTACGTAGCCCCTTTGGAAGGGATATTAAGTGGACACCCATGGACCTGTCTCTCCAACCCTCTAGCCCCACCTGGCACAGTGCCCCTCACCAGCATCTACAACGCATGCTCCGCCTCACCCACTGCTTTCAGGGCTGCACGCAAAGGCCAGGCTTATTTTTCTTAAAGAAAAAACAAAAACAAGACCAAAACCCAAAAGCTTCCTTTTTTAAAAAAATTTTATTTTATTATGTTAATCACCATACATTACATCATTAGTTTTTGATGTAGTGTTCCATGATTCATTGTTTGTGCATAACATCCAGTGCTCCATGCAGAACGTGCCCTCCTCAATACCCA
>NW_028022142.1:0-660 GCF_054177405.1 Leptonychotes weddellii
GGTTTAGACTTGTCTTTTTCCCATTATTTATGAAGCAAGCATTTGTTAAGCAAATTTAACAGTGCAAAAACGTTCAAGAGAAATATCCTCAAGTACTTCTATTCACACTGAGTATAAATATACATAGAAAATCTTGACCAAATTCAGTTGACTTATGAACTTGAAGATCCATTGAGAAAGGAAAGATAGTGAAACAATACAGGATCAATAGGACAGCTTAGAAACAGCCCATGCTAAGTGATCCTGTGTCAATTAAATGGAATATGTTGGGATACTATCCATCTAGGAGAAAAGGTCATAGGTTTCAGATATGTGTTTCCACTTAACCCCTAAAATGTAATTCACAGAGAGCAGCGATCTTGAACTTATTATCAATAGTGTCCATACATTGCCTGGCACATAGTAGGTACTCAGTAAATATTTGAATGAGTGACTACTGGGTATGGTTTAATTTTTCCTCATTTTTTTTTTTTTAAAGATTTTATTTATTTATTTGAGACAGAGAGAATGAGAGACAGAGAGCATGAGAGGGAGGAGGGTCAGAGGGAGAAGCAGACTCCCTGCCGAGCAGGGAGCCCGATGCGGGACTCGATCCCGGGACTCCAGGATCATGACCTGAGCCGAAGGCAGTCGCTCAACCAACTGAGCCACCCAGGCGCC
>NW_028022143.1:0-660 GCF_054177405.1 Leptonychotes weddellii
ATGATCCTGGAGTCCCGGGATGGAGTCCCGCATCGGGCTCCCTGCTCGGCAGGGAGTCTGCTTCTCCCGCTGACCCTCCCCCCTCTCATGCTCTCTCTATCTCATTCTCTCTCAAATAAATGAATAAAATCTTAAAAAAAAAAAAAAAAAAGAAAAATGAGTAACGAATATTTTTGATACTTGGCATTGCTAAATTCTGTGACCGTAATAACAGACTGTCCTTTAAGAAAGTAGAGTAGCTGCCATCTTTCTGCAGATGCAACAAATGGAGGGTGAAGGAGATCTACGTGACCAGGTCATGTCTCCTCTCTCTCCCTTTATAAATGTAGCACAATCATGGTTTAATGGTATAAAATGATCTGTCCAGCACTAAAAAACAAAACTAAAAGGGCTTCATTTTTTTTTTTTTTTTAAGATTTTATTTACCTATTTAACACAGAGAGAGAGATAGAGAGCACAAGCAGGGGGAGTGGAAGAGAGAGAAGCAGGCTTCCCACCAAGCAGGTAGCCTGACTTTGAAATAGGAAAAAAACCAAAAAACGAAAAAACAAACCCTGAAGAGAAACTTCAATCAAAACATCAAGTCCATTAGTACTCACCTCTGAAACTCTGAAGCTAGATACTCTGCTAACGTCTCTGTGAAATGTGTACCTCCGATGT
>NW_028022144.1:0-660 GCF_054177405.1 Leptonychotes weddellii
GGAAGAATCACACTCCATGATAAAAAAAGGTAGGTGGTCAAAACATGACCCAGGAAAAATAGAATTGCCAGAAATAATGGCCACAAAAGAAAATTCATAATGGCATGTTATTAGGTAAAATCTAATGTGAATAAAAATTATTTGATGACTCAAATCTTCACAACACTGAAAATAATTGTGCCCAATAAAAGAACTGCAACACATTAAAATGAAACAAATTTTTTTAAGAAGATAGGCTTAATCTATACCACATAGAAAAGTGAATAAAAACTAAATTGACATAATATTATTCATATTGGAAAACTGCTTCTGGTTAAAGATCTGTCAATCCTAGGATTGTTGTGATTCCAATGTTTGTACTTATAAACAGTAAAACTATCACTGGTATCAAAATAGAGGGTCAAAAATAGTGGGGTGGAAATACCTTGTGTCCATTCAAAGATGGGCCAGTTTTGTCCTTATTGTCAAGGGGCAGAGCTGATTCAATCTACAGTTGTGATGACCTTCTCTTCTTTTTTTAAATTTTATTTTAATTTTTTATTGTTATGTTAATCACCATACATTACATCATTAGTTTTTGATGTAGTGTTCCATGATTCATTGTTTGTGCATATCACCCAGTGCTCCATGCAGAACGTGCCCTCTTTAATACCCATCACC
>NW_028022145.1:0-660 GCF_054177405.1 Leptonychotes weddellii
CTGTCCAATATGGTTGCTGTCCAATATGGTAGCCATTAGCCACACGTGGTCCTTTAATTTTTAATTAAAATTAGCTAAATTTAACACATGTTAAGATTCCATTCCTTAGCTGCTCTCGCCACATTCCCAGTGCTCAATAACTGTACGTGGCTAGCGGCTGCCATTTTGGACAGTGCAGATAAATAGAATATTTTCACCATCACACAAAGTTCTATTGGCGAACACTACTCTAGTCTATACCCTTGCTTCTCAAAGTGTGGTCTAGGGAACAGCAGCATTGGAATTACCTGGAGTTTAGTAGAGGTCAGAGTCTTGGGCCCCACCCCTGGCCAAATGAACCAGAATCTGCATTTTAATAGGATCCTCAGGGGACACAATACATATTAAAGTTGGAGAAGCACCACCTCACCCTATATATCCACCACGACCCCGTTTAAGGACCCAATTCTTTAATGATGGATGCCTAGGTTCCCTCCACTACCCAAGCCATAGTGCAATGACTATTTGGGGGCATGCGCCTTATGTGCCTATAGAAGACTTCTCTGGAATATTCACAGGAGTGAGACCATTGGACCAAAAGTCCTACTCTTAATCAATTGCACCAAGAACTGGCAGGTTTTTGTCTAGATAAGAGGGATTCCTATCTCCCCACACCCTCAG
>NW_028022146.1:0-660 GCF_054177405.1 Leptonychotes weddellii
AGGCTTGCCCAAGAACCTGCATTTCTAACGCCTTCTCGCCCAGGTGCTGCTGCTGGTCCAGAGACCACACTGAGACCATCACTGCGGTGGGGCTCCGATTCTCAGGAGAAGGACACCCTCACAGCACCCAGCACCTGTTCATCCTGCAGACGTCAACTCACACGGCTCCAGGGATGCATTTACTCAACAGACAGCCTTCGCCCACCCCACTAATGGAACCCCAGCCCCTCCCAGGGAGCTTTACCCTCACCCAGCCAGGCCCCCAGCGATGCTCTCGTATATGTTCTCCAATATATGTGTGTTCGTGTGTGTGTGCACGTGTACGCACACGTCCGGTGCTTGGCACAAACACCCACTTTTCCCCAAACTTACGACTTGGCCCTTCACAAGCCCTGATTCTCGATCCCCTCTTCTAATTATTCCCTGACTCAAAATGCACACACCCCAAAGTTTCCTATACGGCAGCAAATCTACAGGCAGGTCATCCACAGGAGCTCAAACTCACGAGCGCCGCTCCGAGGAAATGGAGGTTGGCCCGCCGTACCATCCTTCCGACACAACCCGCCAGTCGGATCCGGAGGCGTGACTCCGTTCTGATCCCACGGTGACAGACCCCTGCGCAGAACGGCCAGCCGCCCACGTCCTTCTCTGGGGGCGTGG
>NW_028022147.1:0-10947 GCF_054177405.1 Leptonychotes weddellii
TTGAGTTTTATTCTTCTGTATATAGCTGTCCAATTTTCCCAGCACCATTTATTGAAGAGGCTGTTTTTTTTTCCATTGCATATTTTTTCCGCTTTGTCGAAGATTATTTGACCATAGAGTTGAGGGTCAATATCTGGGCTCTCTATTCTGTTCCATTGGTCTATATGTCTGTTTTTGTGCCAGTACCATGCTGTCTTGGTGATCACTGCTTTGTAATATAGCTTGAAATTGGGCAACGTGATGCCCCCAGCTTTGTTTTTCTTTTTCAACATTTCCTTGGCTTTCCTGATTCCATACAAATTTTAGGATTGTTTGTTCCAGCACTTTGAAAAATGTCATTGGAATTTTGATTGCAATGGCGTTGAAGGTATAATAGATTGCTCTGGGCAGCATAGACATTTTAACAATGTTTATTCTTCTGATCTATGAGCATGGAATGTTTTTCCATCTTTTTGTGTCTTCTTCAATTTTTTTTATGAGTGTTCTGTAGTTCCTGGAGTATAGATCCTTTACCTCTTTGGTTAGGTTTATTCTGAGGTATCTTATGGTTTTTGGTGCTATTGTAAATGGAATCGATTCTCTAATTTCTCTCTCTACACTTGCATTGTTAGTGTATAAGAAGGCAACTGATTTCTGTGCATTGATTTTGTATCCTGCCACATTACTGAATTGCTGCATGAGTTCTAGTAATTTGGAGGTGGAGTCTTTTGGATTTTCCACATAAAGTATCATGTCATCTGTGAAGAGAGAGAATTTGACTTCTTCTTTGCCAATTTGAATACCTTTTATTTCTTTTTGTTGTCTGATTGCTGTTGCTAGGATTTCTAGTACTATGTTGAACAATAGTGGTGAGAGTGGGCATCCTTGTCGTGTTCCTGATCTTGAGGGAAAGGCTCTCAGCTTTTCCCCACTGAGGTTGATATTCCATGCCACCCTGAACATGCCCAATCTCATCTGATCTAGGATATTCTTTTATCATGAGAATATACAGTCTACTTAACAATGAGGCCATGGGTTTATGGGACCATTTCGAGTATACAGAGGGCATTGAACAGCAAGGGCTGCCTATTCCTTGATGTTGCCTTGCATTGCAATAAGAACATCCTGTGAACTGGGATTGACTGGCTTATACTGCACTAAAATGGACAGTACTGGAGCAGACACTCATAAGAGAAATAAATGCAAAAGACCATAAAATGCAAGGGAGGTGTCTGGAGAAGAATGCTCTTTTATATTCTGAGATGGTAGTGAAGATGTGGCAATAGAAGTAGGAAGAATCTTTTATTTGGGGACTGCTCTGGAAGTGCCTGCGTACTCTTGTACGTTTGAGCTATGAGATACCATACACATTTTATTTATCATCATGGCCAATGAGTACTACAGTATTTATTGAGGGAGGTTCAGAGTGTTCAGCTTATGACAGATGTTTACTCATACAGTATTATGTATATATTACTGGTAGTGTCAGAGATTAAAATTTATACTTGAAATATTAAAATATGCCTAAATTTAAATATATAAATCATGCATATGGAAGGCAATGGGACATGAAAGCATGGTGAAGACCATAGACTTCTTGAGTTTACCATTAGGGTTTAACTTGGGCAAGTGTTTTACATTTTTGAGTCTCAGTTTCCTTATCTGTATTAGGGGGATGCTAATGATAATAAATAATAGTACCTTCCTTGTAGGGTAGTTGTGAGAATTAAATGAGGTTATGCTTTTGAAGCAGGAAGCACTGGTTCATATTAGCCATTATTATGAGTGCTTTTAAGCCTCTTTACAATCTAAAATTCAGCTTCTCAAACTGATAAAACTGGGGGTAGGTGGCATTGTGCCAGACTATACTAGAAGCCACAAGATAAATCTAGGGTATCTTCCCGAAGTATATGTTTTGTTGATATTTACTACTTTTTTTTTAGAGAGAGAGAGAGAGTGCATGAGTGAGCATGTGCATGAATGGGGGGGTGGGGCTTGGGGGAGGGAAAAGCAGAGGGAGAGGGAGAGAGAGAATCTTAAGCAAACTCTGCGCTGAGTGTGGAGCCTGACGCAGGGCTTGATCTCACAACCCAGAGATCATGACCTGAGCTGAAATCAAGAGTCGGCGCTTAACTGACTGAGCCACCCAGGCACCCTGATATTTACTACATTTTTATATTTTTACAGGAAGTATAAAAACATTGAATTTTTTTAGATAAAGAGAGGGCTTCAAAGAAAGATGCTGTCCTCGGTGGGTGGGTGAGGGCTCAGACTATAGCTCTGGAGCCAGGGAATATGCATCCATTCATTTTTGTGGCCTGCGGTTCCTCAGTGGCAGAAGCCATGGCTGCCGTTGGAAGATGCAGCAGCAAAGGCACTTCTTGTTTAACCAGCAATTTCAGTAGATTAAAAATCAAGAGGATTACATGGATTTGTCTGTGCAAATCCTGAAATAATTTTCTGGATTTGGGAGGAACCATGAGATGTTTTAACTTAGCACTTCAACTGAGAAATGTTCTCAGCATCTTGCTGTTTTAAGTAATCGAAAACACTGTCAACTCGGATCGCTTCTGAAAGTGGCAAAGTAAGATGTTTTCAGAGATACTAAAATATATTATGTCTTGCATTTCTTTTGGTAAATATCTTGATTCCCTTATTTACTGTGAGTAAAAGAATTTGGCAAATTTTCAACTCTAACATACATAATTCTTAGAGAATGAATATACTGTGTTTTCTCTCAATTTTACAGATTTGCTAAAACCTAGATATATGCTTCCATAATAACATTTGGGTGTTAATTTAAAAGAGAAACTGGATTTGAGTAAAACATAGGCAGAAAGAAAAGGTAGATGTATATAGAACAGATTTTACATCATCTTATCGCATGTGATTTCTGTATGGGGAACTTCCGGTTTAACTTTCTTATTCTTTTGAGAGGAAACTGGGGACCATAAGTTGGAGTAGTTGTGATTTTTGTCTCTGGGATTTTGGAGAGACAAAACCTCTTTTTTGGGAGAATCCCTTTCTTTATCTTGTGGGCTAATTCAAAGCTAATTCAAAGCCCACTTTGGATATTGCTTCCCCCATGAAGCCTTTAGACCATCTACCCACCAGAATTAATTATATCTTCACCTGTGGAACATTCTGCATTCACTAAAATACAGAGCAGTGAATTCCTCACACATTTTATGGATTCCTTCATTTTATGGATTCCTTCATTTTATGGATTCAGGGACAGGTATATAGAAGTCCTTAGTACCTATCTATTAATTGAAGTTGACTCAAGGAAGGGCTGCTAACCACTAATAGCAGGTGGAATTGGGGGTATACCAGATGTCTACAGAGGCCTTCTAAAGGTATCAGAAGAGCCAGTCATTAACAGATTGTCTCACAGAAGTATCCCTGAAGCAAAAACAGGACCTCAGATGGTAGAAGAGTTCCAAGTTATGCTAGAACATATCTGGACCTCCTCTAAAACTATGTCGGGAATGGATTGGTGTCCAGGAGTACAAGTGGGGCACCTTGGGGATGAATTCAATCTGCTATCATCAACCTTCAAGTTATGAATCTGTAACATGAAAAGTAATTACATGTTTATCACTCAAGTAATTTATTAATAAAGTAACTTATTAATCGTGTAATCTGTAAGCCCTACAAGCTATGAATCTGTAATATGACAATTAATTAATTAATTAATTTTCATTCAGGTCTGTGGTAGTTGCTCTGAGTGGATTAGGGATGCAGAAGAATGATCAGGTCTGTTCTCTGGTATGTATGGCTTATGTTCAGTGAGGGACAGACAAAGCTGATGTCCATGGAACAACAGGAGATAATAGAAGCCAGTATAACAGGATAAGGAATGGGATGTGTCCTTTTGTTGGGAATTAATCAGTATTCAGAGCTGAGGATATTAGGTGATGACTACGCTTCTTTTTTTTTTAAAGATTTATTTATTTGAGAGAGAGAGAGAGAGCATGAGTGGGTGGGAAGGGCAGAGGGAGAGAGAGAGAATCTCAAGCAGATTCCCCGCTGAGCACGGAGCCCAACACAGGGCTCAGTACCATGACCCTGAGATCATAACCCTAGCAGAAATCAAGAGTTGGACACTTAACAAACTGGGCAACCAGGTGCCCCTGACTTTGCTCACTTCTTAAGGAGGTGCTAGGTAAGTTTTCATAAGATTTCAGAAGATGCAACCAAACTGGACAATCAACTTTCTCCTCCCATCTTTCACTTGGAGCTATACAAGAAGTCTAGAGATTCCCCTGACAGGAGACTCTGCTGAAATTTCACAAGATTGGAAAGGTTTGTGATTCTCTCACCTAGTGGACAGACTCAAACTGGGTGAGAGAACTACCAATCAATGTCAGTGGGAAGCAAAAGAGCCCTTCTGAGAGATTAGGGAAAAAAGTGCAGTGTGGCGTACAAAGTTCCTAGATGTTCGCTGAACTGCCGTAAGAATATTTTATGCACTGGGACTGGCCAGATTTATACCCTACTAAACTGGACAGTTTGGGCAGGGACACATAGGAGAGAAATAACAGATGGAAAATGCCATGAGACCACGGTATTGTTGGGAGAAGGGAACGTGATGCATTTCCTGGGAAAACCTGACATTGTCTCCTTTCGTTTGTGGGGAGAACAGATGGTACTGGCATCAGGGCTGAAGATATCTGAAGTTAGGACCTGGCTGGAGCTTCCCCTTGCTGCCAGGCAGGAAGGGAGGTATGCTTCCTGAGCTAGCACACCATACTCATAAAATCTGAATGGTTTTAGATGGGATGGCATATTTTTATAATCTACAAAAATACTCTGCAATGTCAATTTTCATTTTCTGTTTGACAAAAGAGTGGGTTCTTTTTTTCACTTTCAGATTTTATGAGCTTTTTATTTTTATTCCTAATTTTATTGTATTATGATCAGTGAATTTGTCTGGACTATTTCTGCTTTCTAGAATTCATTGAATATTTTTTTGTGGCCTAATGATTTTTGTGAATTTTTCTTGGATAGTTGAAAGAAAGCATAGTCTGTTTCCATGGTAGGGTTTTTAAAGTATGTCATTTTGATGTACTTTATTAATTATATTATTTAGATGTTTGTGTCTGTATTGCCTATTTCTTATTGCTTCTATTTCTTTCAATATTTGCTAGTTTTTACTTATTAATATTGACACTGTCTTTTATAATATATAGTTTTACTGTTACAGTTTTATTGAGTACTATGTCCTTTATCATTTTAAAGCTTTCTTCTTTTTTCATCTTATGTTTTTTGCCTTTCATTCAGTCTGTGTGATATTAATCTCATGATTTTGGACTTGTCTTTGTAGTAAGAAAGTAATTTGTTTATCAGTTCATTTTCAAATTTTCTAAATTAATGTTTTAGGTTTGACTTACATTTATAGTATATATTTGGTTTTGCTTTGTGATCAAATACGGAAGATGTTTCCTTTTAATAGATAAATAAAATTCCTGTATTCTTGCTGAAATAAAAATGTTTGGTCTTAGTTTTGTCATATTACTTTATTTTATGCTTTATGTTTTGTAGTTTTATATTTCATGGCTTCCTCCACTTTCTCTGCTTTATGTTTATGCTTCGGTAATTAGAAAAGTTTATATTTTTGTTGTGGTTGTTTCCTATAAAACTATAATTTTATGTGATAGCCTTCTTTCTTTGAGCAATATTTATTAATTTTCTATGATTATTGATGAAATGAGTATGATTTTCTTCTTTCCTTTCTTGTCTCTTCTTTATGTCCTAATTTTAGTTAACTATGTGATATTTCCTAGTATTTATTTTTGCTACATCAAATAAGCTTCTTCCTTTATTATTGGCTTGTCCAGATTTCATTATTTTTGACCTCCAACTGTTAAAAGCAAGAAAGTCCACATCCTTACATTACCTGCCATCCTTATTTCACATTTCTTGCTAACATTTTGCTTTTATACTATTAAGAGTTGTATCATCCTCTTCTGTCACCAACACCCCCACCTTTTTTGTCTCAGTCCTTCTATTGCATCCATGCAATGCTTACAGATATTTCTTCTGTCACTTGCTCTCCAGTCATCCTTTGGGAGCTTCTAGGAGGTTCATCCAGAAGGCCTCATGGGAATGATAGTCTTCATGTTCTTGCTGTCCTTAATATATTGTCAAGCTTGATTTTTATCTTTTGAACACAGTCTTGTGTTGAACTACCAATGAGGAAACATGAATGATGCATTTAGTAGATGTTTTTTCTTCTTTTGTCCCTGGCCCTCCCTGCCTCTTGCTATCTGTCTGGTTATAGTTGCAGGGCTCTCAGAAGCCTTGTTTCTGCAAAGTGACTGCACATCCTTTGGCCACAGCTGAGTGGTCCAGAGTAGGTACTATACTGAAATTCAGCCAGTCAGAGTCCCAGATATAGAGACTTGGGGGAGAGGAGCTAGAGATGGAGATAAGAGAGATGGAGGGAAAGCCATCTTTCTCTGGGTGGCTGGACCTCTAAATAAGGCTCTTGCTGGTTAGGTTTGTCACGAGTACATGGG
Source organism: Leptonychotes weddellii (assembly GCF_054177405.1). Classification (NCBI taxonomy): domain Eukaryota; kingdom Metazoa; phylum Chordata; class Mammalia; order Carnivora; family Phocidae; genus Leptonychotes; species Leptonychotes weddellii. The sequence continues at coordinate 6,501 of NW_028022147.1, forward strand.
GAAAACAGAGAGAAGTAAAGAAATGGGGAAGAAACGCAGAGAGATGCAGAGCTAAATGAGGAAGACCTTTACAGATTCCAGTTTATCCTTCCAGTTTTTTCCTCAGGCCTGGCTGCTTATTCCTGTGAGACATCTTCATAACCTTATAATACATTCACCTATTTTACTTAAATAGGTTTCTGTTGTTTGCAACTATAATAAATAAACCAACTCATACCCTGTATGCTATCATAGATCACAAGTCTACCCAGCTAAAAAAGGGTGAGAAAAGTCAGATTAGATTATCCTTTCTTGTCCCTCAGAATTTTGTCAACTATAGGGTCACTATGTGAATTCAAACACAGACTCTTTATTACCTAGCTCAGTTACCACATTAGATCTGGTTTAAGTACCAGGCACTAATTGGCTGGTCAATATAATAGTGCAAAATTAAAAGCAACTGAAAGTTTCAGTCATTTGGATTTGCAGTGGCTCAATAAGTCAGCCCCGTGAGCTGTAGACAGGTGTGTTTGGATTCCCACAGTTTGCTAATCTTTCCCTCAAATTCTGTTGTTATCTATGCTTGCAACCTAGCCCCTGGCAGTCTTCTTAAAAGCAGACTGATCGAAAAGCACACTTCACCCAATAGGGCTATTTCAGAAGCACTCACAGGCTAAAATCCAAGGCTTACCTGCAGGGTCAAAGTATCCCCAGCCAATGAGATATTCTCTTTGTGCCTTGAAGAGCAACCTGAACTTCTTAAACTTGTCCTAAGCTGTTGCAGGGAGGAAGGAGCTATAGCCCTACGAATCACCCTGGTGTCAGGCACCTTGAGAATTTGTAGTCCAGGTCAAAATAACATACAAAAATATAAAGTTTAATTAGTGTTTAACTTAGAACTTGGTTGAAAGCTTCATTAAAAGTCTTTTTATTTCTTTTCCATTATAAAAAAACAACGGGCATTTTATTATAAACATTTAGAATATAAAGGAAAATGGAATGAAGAATTAAAGTCACTCAGAGTCTTACCAACCAAAGAAAAAGACTGCTAACTCTAGCATTTTGGTATTTTTTCTTTTCAGACTTTTTAAAAACTTCTCAATATATATGTTCTTTCATTTACTTGGCATCATGTTGTATATTTACAATTCCGTATCTCTTTTTATCTATGGATTTTCTATATTATTAAAAACTCAATGTAGATGTTTTCAAAGGCTTTGTAATATTCTATGAAACAGATATTGCACAGTTCATTAACCATGATTTGAGGACATTAATGTCTCTTATTTTTGGATATTTTAGTGTTGCAATAAACATCTTTTGCATAAAACATTTTGTATGTGTAGAATATTCTTACAGGTTAGATCCTCAGACATTTCTGCTCCGATTTGGAATATTTCCATTCTGGCAACGAAGTGAGTCTACCACCTTGGCCCAGCTTCGCTAGCTACAGATCTGTGAAGGGATGGGGGCCCACGGCAGGTCTGGGAACACTGAACGTGAACTGCAAATTCGAATAAATCAGAAATCCGGGTTGATCACTTTGTTTTCACCTCACTGCATCCCAAAGATGAGAACTGGCTGAGAATGTGCCCGGATTTGGCTCTGCCAGCTGGCAAGGCATCCCCGAATAATGGGAGATTATTAGAATCCTGCCCTTTTACAGAGAGCTTTTATCCACATTCATTTTTGTGTTGTGCCAATTAGAGATGGCACAGTGGTTTTCTTTGTATGCATCCTGGCAGCCCCTGTCCACGTAGATTTGGGAGGAAACTCTTTGTGCACATCACTTTGGCTTTCTGTAATGAGGCATGACAGCAGGATTTTGGGTCCCTCATCCTAAATTCATAAGTAGCTATATGCCTGAAGAGATTATCCGTGGACTATTTAATGCCTTGGCGTCTTTATGCATGAAATGTCTCCTAGAGAGGACTCTAGTAATCACACTGAGTATACAGCACAGATCATTCACTCCTTGAAGTCCCCCCCCCCACCCACCATGGTGACATTATATCCATCCAGACTGGAGGCACAGTGAGCCACAGCAATAAAACAGACTTCACCACAAGGTGGAGTTGGTCGGACCCCATTCCGTTGTATTTGTTATTAAAATATCTAAAGTATTTTACTATAAGCTTCCTTCTCTGATTGCTGGACAGCTCAGCCCCCATGGTCAGTATTATAATGAATCTCCAGCACAGAAACTGCTGGGCACCATTTGCTCACTCAGGGCTGCAGAGGGGTCTATGTTAGAAGCTAGGTTTCTCTGTCTCTTCCAGGACAGGATTTGTCCTTATTTCACCAGTTAGGCATTTTAGGCATTTGCTTTCTTCAATGGGTTTGATAAAAGCAAAAGTAACAGCCCAGCTACCTCTCCTTTAGATAAAGAAGTTTTGTTAATTGTAGCCAGGAGACACTTGGGATGGTGGTGGGGGCTGTGAGTGTCAGGGGCAGGTAAGGGCTCCGCTGCTGGACTGCTGGCTGTGTGCAACTTTACAGAAACTCCCAATTCTTTTTTTTTTTTATGTTATATGAATCACCATACATTACATCATTAGTTTTTGATGTAGTGTTCCATGATTCATTGTTTGCATATAACACCCAGTGCTCCATGCAGAACATGGCCTCTTTAATACCCATCACTGGGCTAACCCATCCCCCCAGCCCCCTCCCCTCTAGAACCCTCAGTTTGTTTTTCAGAGTCCATAGTCTCTCATGGTTCGTCTCCGCCTCCGATTTTCCCCCCTTCATTCTTCTCCTCCTGCTATCTTCTTCTTCTTCTTTTTTTAACATATAATGTATTATTTGCTTCAGAGGTACAGATCTGTGATTCAACAGTCTTGCACAATTCACAGCGCTCACCATAGCACATACCCTCCCCAATGTCTATCACCCAGCCACCCCATCCCTCCCATCCCCCACCACTCCAGCAACCCTCAGTTTGTTTCCTGAGATTAAGAATTCCTCGTATCAGTGCAGAAACTCCCAATTCTTTCACGGCTGCACAGTCTTAGTGAGGTCAGCAAGTGATGTCAAACCAGAAAGGGGAATCAGAGGGCTTCTTGGTGAGATGACCCGGTGGGTCTAGTCCTTGCTTTGGGTGCCTTTGTGGGGCTCTGCTTAATTCTTTTGTGCAGAACTGGGGGATTGCTCCTCCTCTGTTAGCAATCTGAGCACTTACAGTATTAGCAATTGAAGAGGGATTGCTGGAGCCTGGGTAGGGGTTAAATGCTTTGCACCCTTTGGTTATTGTGATCAGGGGGATCATACTCAGCAATCACACTCAGGTGCTTAGATAGTGTGCGGGAGCTGAAAATCCATGTTAATTGTCTTCATTTCAGACAACATTTCTACCTCTATCCCTGGGCCTGCGTTATAAGAATTTTCTCTGCTGATGCTCAGAAGAGAAATGCCAATATGTTCCCATGGTGTGTGTGTGTGTAATAAGTGAACAGTTGTAGCATATGGATGATCAGTAAATGTTAGCTTCCTTTCCTGCCGGAGGGGAGCTTATAATATTTCTAAAGCATTTCTAAATTTCTAAAATTTTTGGAATTTTAGAATCAGAAGACACCATTGAGGTCCTTTAATCCAACCACCATAATTTGTAGATCAAGAAAGATATGCAGAGTAATTTTAGGGATTTTCCCAAAATAATACAGGTATTGTTGACACAGCCAGGATTATAACCTAGGTGTTCTGACAGTAGCCAAATGGTCTTTTCATTATACAATGCCTGTTTTTAAGAAGCAAGAGAAAAAATATTTCTGTACTTTTTTTTTCTTTTTTAGAACAAAAATACTTCGCTGAAGCAGGTGAAAGAGTAACACCAAAGTATTCATTATTATTATTACTCTTACTATTTAGCATACTACCTTATGCTTATTTAAAAAAATACTTTATTGGGGCACCTGGGTGGCTCAGTTGGTTAAGTGACTGCCTTTGGCTCAGGTCATGATCCCAGGGTCCTGGGATCGAGTCCCACATCGGGCTCCCTGCTCAGCGGGAAGCCTTCTTCTCCCTCTCCCACTCCCCCTGCTTGCGTTCCCTCTCTCGCTGTGTCTCTCTCTGTCAAATAAATAAATAAAATCTTTAAAAAAAAATAAAAAAATGCTTTGTTGAGGTATGACTAGCATTCACAAAGCTTTACATAATGAGTTTGGAGATAAGAATTTACCTGTGAAGCCATCAGCACAACCTATGCCGTAAACCATCCATCACCTCCCAAAGTTTCCTCCACCCTCTTTTGTTTTCTTTCTTTCTATCATGATAATAATACTTAACATAAGACCTACCATCTTTGGAAATTCTTACTTATACAACACAGTATTTTTTTTTTTAAAGATTTTATTTATTGGGGCGCCTGGGTGGCTCAGTTGGTTGAGCGACTGCCTTTGGCTCAGGTCATGATCCTGGAGTCCCTGGATCGAGTCCCGCATCGGGCTCCCTGCTTGGCGGGGAGTCTGCT
>NW_028022148.1:0-660 GCF_054177405.1 Leptonychotes weddellii
GTCCACCTGCTGTCAGCAGGTGTATTAGAGAGTGTCAGAAAGGGCGTGGGGACGAGGAGTGGGCGGGCAGTGAGTGAGGCCAGGCCTCTCTGAAAAGGTGACCTTGGCTCGAAGATCTGGAGGAAGAAAGGCAGTTAGCCATGCCGGGGAATCCTGGGGAAGCCCGTTGGAAGGCAGGAATCAGATCTGGGTCTGACTGCGCCGCTTGCCCCTCTGCTGGCTTGCCCCAGACTGGTGTTCTGCCATACCTGGCCGGGCATTCTCGTATGAACGCACTGGCTGAGGTGTGAAAGAGCATCTCCCAGCGGTGTCTCCTGCTAGCCTGAGGCCTTGCAAGCGTTGTAGCCGTGACCTCCGGAATCCTGGCCCAGAAGCAATGCTGGCCTACAGCACAGACTCTGAAAGTCGTGGAGAGCAAAGAAACACTCCCCGCCCCGTGTCTGTTGAGATCAAGACAGTCTGCGGGAGAGATGTTAGCTGTCCCGGGGAAATGCATCTGTGTGTAAATGCCAGGGTCACTGCAGAAATGGAAACTGGTCGGCCATGCTCAACTGGTTAGTCATACTGGATGGTGTCTGCTCAAATGTCAGTTTGATTCTTTTTTGTTTTGCTTGAGACTGGTATTACAATCCCTTTGAGGTCTTATTGCATATGGGGTCA
>NW_028022149.1:0-660 GCF_054177405.1 Leptonychotes weddellii
AAAAAATACTAGAAGATGAAGCATGTGTGTGTATGTGTGTGTGCTTGAAAAGGACTCTAACCCTTTTATAGGATGCCAAGGTGAGAGTGTGATCACATTGAACCCTTCATAAGTTGAGACATTGTAGGAGTGGTTGTCTTTTCTATTTTTTTTAAAGATTTACTTATTTATTTTAGAGAGCTAGGAAGTAGGGGGTAGGGTCAGACAGGGAGAAGGACAAGCAGACTCCACACTGAATGCAGAGCCCCACGTGGGACTCAACCTCATGACCCTGAGATCATGACCTGAGCTGAAACCAAGAATTGGATGCTTAACTGACTGGGCCACCCAGGTGCCCCAGGAATGGTTGTCTATAATTCTTCTAAAAGGCCTTGGGTTGGAAGCACCAGGAGTCTAGGACTTCTCTTTGCTTTTGTAACACTACCTCCAATCATCTAATGCACACCACACCTCCTCACAGGTTTTGAAATGCCCCATCCACAATGAAGGAGGGAAAAGACATAAATGACTCAAACCTAGCCTTATAAGGATGAACACACCAAAACTGGTTAATAATCGAAGCAAAGTTAATAAGGAGATTCATATGCCCCTTAAAGAGTAAAAAGATGTTCAGTCACATGCCCAAAAAGCAAGTTAAGAGTACACCAAGGTTCTCATTAA
>NW_028022150.1:0-660 GCF_054177405.1 Leptonychotes weddellii
ACAAATAAATAAAATCTTTAAAAAAAAGGTTACTAATAAAACCCATATATCTAAATTTTGCAAGTCTATGTAGTAATTCTTTTTTCTCCAGTTCATAATAGTCTAAACCTGTATCTTAATTGATTGTGAAGCATAAAATTTCTTTACCCATTTTCCTTCTTCAAGTATGTCTGAGAATTCATAAATATTGCAAAAATCTGTCCTGATTGTCACTATTCTGATGGTCACCTCAGCCACCATAGGCTTGTGTGTTACTGTCTCCACAGTCTGGAATATGTGCCCCCCTTGTCTTTGCATGTAGATTCATTTTCTGTTGTTGCTATAACAAAGTACCCCAACTTCATGGCATAAAACAGCACATGTTTATTTAGTTCTGTATGTCAGAAGTCAAGTACAAATCTTACTGAACTAGAATCAAGTTGTCAGCAAGGCTGCCATCTTTTTTGGAGGCTCTGGGGGAAGATCCACTTCCTGCTCATTAATGTTGCGGGCAGAATCCAGTTCGTAGTGACTGTAAGGCCGAGGTCCCTGTTTTCCTCCTGGCTGTCAGCTGAGGCCATTCTCAGCACCTAGAAGCTGTTACACCCCTTAGCTTATGGCCTCTTTCCTCCATCTTCAAAACCAGCAACAGTGGGTCCAGTCCTTCTCACTTCACATCCA
>NW_028022151.1:0-660 GCF_054177405.1 Leptonychotes weddellii
CTGTCCTTGGTTTTCTTTCCTCCTCACTCATCCTATATTCTCTTCCTAAGTGGTCTCACCCACTTCATGTTATCATGACTAGAACATAAATTCCATGTGGGTTGAGGATTTATCTTCTTCACAGATGCATTCCCAGCCCCTAGAAGAGTACGCAGCATGTTGTGGATGCTCATTAAATATTCAACGGATGAATGAATGGCCATGCCTAGGCAAAATCTAAAAGTAACCCTAATCAAACCTGGCCACCTTGAGTCCAGTTTAATGTAGTGGACATTCAAAAGAAACATGCACTTGATTTGAGGAAAAAGCATGTCTAAGTGCAGATTGGCTGGAGCTATTCTGGAAGGCAATCTGGTAAATTTTAATTGAAATAAGTAAGTGTATACACCAGGACTCCGTAATCACATCCCTGGTTATAGAGTCTAGGAAGAAAAGTCTCATCGGGGTCCGTAAGAGAACAGAAATGAGGATGCTCATTCTAGCATTACTTGTGGTAAGGAGCATTGAAGGCAATCTAAGTGTCCTTCATTGGGGAATGTGAAATAAACATGGCAGAAGCACAAAGGGGACAGTCTGAAGCAACTGGAAGCAAATATGTAAACAAAGATGCCTACATCAATCTGGAAAATGTTGTGCTGTGCAATGAGGTAAGGAATAGAA
>NW_028022152.1:0-660 GCF_054177405.1 Leptonychotes weddellii
AGGCTTGCCCAAGAACCTGCATTTCTAACGCCTTCTCGCCCAGGTGCTGCTGCTGGTCCAGAGACCACACTGAGACCATCACTGCGGTGGGGCTCCGATTCTCAGGAGAAGGACACCCTCACAGCACCCAGCACCTGTTCATCCTGCAGATGTCAACTCACACGGCTCCAGGGATGCATTTACTCAACAGACAGCCTTCGCCCACCCCACTAATGGAACCCCAGCCCCTCCCAGGGAGCTTTACCCTCACCCAGCCAGGCCCCCAGCGATGCTCTCGTATATGTTCTCCAATATATGTGTGTTCGTGTGTGTGTGCACGTGTACGCACACGTCCGGTGCTTGGCACAAACACCCACTTTTCCCCAAACTTACGACTTGGCCCTTCACAAGCCCTGATTCTCGATCCCCTCTTCTAATTATTCCCTGACTCAAAATGCACACACCCCAAAGTTTCCTATACGGCAGCAAATCTACAGGCAGGTCATCCACGGGAGCTCAAACTCACGAGCGCCGCTCCGAGGAAATGGAGGTTGGCCCGCCGTACCATCCTTCCGACACAACCCGCCAGTCGGATCCGGAGGCGTGACTCCGTTCTGATCCCACGGTGACAGACCCCTGCGCAGAACGGCCAGCCGCCCACGTCCTTCTCTGGGGGCGTGG
>NW_028022153.1:0-660 GCF_054177405.1 Leptonychotes weddellii
TACAAGAACACACCTCAGAGAGTCTTCAGTTTTCCCTCTATACTCTTCCCTGTTCTTACATGTGACAGCAACTGTATTATAACGTTAAAACACCCCAACTAACATGGCAACCCTCTTTTTTGCCAGATTACCTAGTGGCATAAAGAATCCAAAATTACCATGTGGCAGTTTGAACTTCCAGTTATTTTCAACTAATTTCTTTTGAACTCTTAAATACTAAAATCTTTAAAAACAGTAGGGTCTAGAGTAGGAAGGAACAAAAAGCAAAAACTTTATGAGAGGGTAATTGGGTGTAATAGTGAGAGGCTCCTTAGTTCTTGGAGCTTATATAGGAACAGGAGAAATAGCATTAGAAATCAGTTGTTGGATATAAATATATACTGCATTCAGAAAGACCCCAACTTTAAGTGCTGTCTCTGGGTTGGCTTCATAAGTCTTCAAGAGCTTTATCTTACCTCTTCCGTGTAATTAGTTCCTTGGCCAGAGCAATGTTGTGTGGTAATCCATGGTAATGTATAAATTATTTAGTAAATCCATAAATGGTGGTGCTGCCAGAAGTATCACAGATACGCAAAAAGACCATAATGTCTACCAATGAGGACAAAACTAAAACATTGCTTCTTCTAATGGGATTAGTTGGCTACCAGGTAGCTGGCTGAC
>NW_028022154.1:0-660 GCF_054177405.1 Leptonychotes weddellii
TTTGGTGGTTCTAGTCTAGGACATCTTATTGAAGCCATTTGCCAAGTATCAGGACCATCATTATTAGCCCATTCTGTTATCCCTGTTAGTTGGCTTATAATTGTCAGGCTATGAAAAAGAAAAAAAATAATTGTCAGGCTATGTTTCCCTATCTTTGGATCAGAAAGTGTGCTCAGTGTTTCTCCGGTCGCATCCTAGGTCCCAACAGCTGAGGTAGAGTAGAGCAAGGCCTGGAGGTCAATGTTGTGAGGGGTGGGACGGGCCTGAGGGGGCAGGAGCCAGTCTGTGGAGTCACAGGTAGCCCCAGAACTGTGTGTAAAGCACTGCTTCTGGATCACCCTCAGACCTCCACATCCGGTCCCTACCTGGGTGTCTGCCATTCCTGGAACCCACGGCAATTGACACTGGATCGCTGTGGTGGGAGCAGGGTTCCAGGAGGTGCCAGGTATGGTTTAGTTTATCCTACACCTCTGCCTCATAGTCCTTTTCCAGACCTCTTCTGATACTTAGAAACCAAACCAGACTGGCTTAGGGCAATGGTTCTCAAAGTGTGGACCTGGGACAAGCTGCACTGGGAACACCTGGGAACCTGTGAGAAATGCAAATTTCAGGCCCTACCCAGGACCTACAGAATGAGAAACTCCAGGGGTGAGGGCCCAA
>NW_028022155.1:0-660 GCF_054177405.1 Leptonychotes weddellii
AAAAACTAATGATGTATGGTGATTAACATAACAATAAAAAAATTTTTTAAAAAAGAAAAAATAATAATACATCCTGGGATTACACATAGCCATATATAAAGATATTCTGTATTCCATTTACAGCTGCACACATATCACCGTGTGGGTGTGTCATCCTTTATTCAACCAGTCCCATAATGATGGATATTTGGGGTGTTGTATTTTACTATTACAAATAATACAGCAGTGCCCTGTGCAAACATCATTTTCTGGTTAATTTTCTGCCAGTTCTAACCAACCTACACATATAATTCATGTGATTTGCAATTTAGCCATCAGGTGATCCACACAAACCTAGTGGAACCATTTCTGAGTTCAAGGCAGAGATTTTTCATCAAGCTTCAGAGAGCTGATCCCACATGAGAAAAACATAAAAAGTGAACCAAATACAGAAAAACAACCAAGACTTTGCATGATCTTCGTAATGGGAAAATAAACCCTATGAATATGTGTTGTCCATAGCAGGCTGAACAGTTCACACACCTAATAAGCATTAAATTATAATTATGACAACACAAATGCTTAAAAAATTGTATTGTACTGTGATCCTTTATAATCCACCTCACAGCAATAATTGGGAATGCAAACTGTGATTTCTCTGATGTAATAAAAACTAGACTG
>NW_028022156.1:0-660 GCF_054177405.1 Leptonychotes weddellii
CACGAACAATGAATCATGGAACACTTCATCTAGAACTAATGATGTAATGTATGGGGATTAACATAAGAATAAAAAAAAAGAAAAAATAAAAAAATAAAGAAAAAATAAAATAAAATAAAATGATGAATACTACAAATAAAAGGTAGTATTTTCTAGTGACTTGTATCATGATACATTTGCTTTATTATTTCTGCATCTTACTAATTTTTTTTTTATTTTTGACCACTTAATACCCACCTGTAGTTGAGATGCATCCCAGACTTCAATAAGCTTTTTTAGAATTGAGATATAATTGACATATAACATTATATTATTTTCAGGTGTACAACATAATGAAATGATATTTGTATATATTTCAAAATGATCACTACAATTAGTCTTTTTGACATCCATCAATACACATAGCTACATTTTTTTTCTGGCGATGAGAACTTTCAAGAGCTCTCTTGGCAACTTTCAAATACACAATACAGTACTATTGTTTTAAAAGATTATTTATTTATTTATTTATTTATTTGATACACAGAGAGAGTGAGAGAGAGAGAGCACAAGCAGGGGTAGCTACAGGCAGAGGGAGAGGGAGAAGCAGGCTCTCCGCCGAGCAAGGAGGCCAATCTGGGGCTCCATCCCAGGACCCTGTGATCATGACCTGAGCTGAAG
>NW_028022157.1:0-660 GCF_054177405.1 Leptonychotes weddellii
ATGAGGTGTGGGCGAGTCTCACAAAATAATAACAAAAGACATCAGATCCTACATACTGTAGGATTTCATTTATATGAAATTCAAAAACAGACCAGGTTAGTCTATATTTGGGATAGTGTTTACCTCTTGGGCACAGAGAGAGGGTAGTATTGGGAAAGGACATGAGGGGTTACTGAGGTCTCTGTAGCATTCTATTTCATGACTTTGGGGGGTGGTTACACACATGATCAACTTGAAATAATCCATTAAGCTGTAAATTTATTATTTCTACCTCTTTAAATTGTATACTTCAATTTAAAAGTTTATTAAAAAGAGGGAGGAGAATTGGATTCTGAATTAGATATCCATCTGTCATCTATCTATCATCTATCTATTTTTGATAAACCAAAGTAAGATTGGAATTGTTTTAAAATTGTTGTATTTGTTCAACTCTATTCCTTCTTTTTTTTTTTTTTAAAGAGTTTATTTATTTATTTGAGACAGAGAGAATGAGAGAGAGAGAGCACATGAGAGGGGGGAGGGTCAGAGGGAGAAGCAGGCTCCCTGCCGAGCAGGGAGCCCGATGCGGGACTCGATCCCGGGACTCCAGGATCATGACCTGAGCCGAAGGCAGTCGCTTAACCAACTGAGCCACCCAGGCGCCCTCAACTCTATTCCTTC
>NW_028022158.1:0-10946 GCF_054177405.1 Leptonychotes weddellii
TTTTTAAGATTTTATTTATTTATTTGACAGAGAGATAGACAGAAGAGCACAAGCAGAGGGAGTGGCAGAGGGAGAGGGAGAAGCAGGCTCTGCACTGAGCAGGGAACCCGATGTGGGACTCGATCCCAGGACCCTGAGATCATGACCTGAGCCGAAGGCAGACGCTTAACCATCTGAGCCACCCAGGTGCCCCTAACATCAGAAGTTCTGGTCAGATTACCAATGCAATACATTTCTATCCCTGACAAACTTGTTCTAATACCCTGAGATTATTGCTCGTATGAAGTCTCATGTTACATGAAAATTTAAACACAGAGAACAAAGGAATATGAAGAACTTTCTGCCACTTATCACCAAGGCAAACAGCAACCAAATACTTTCTTCTGTTGTGCTGGAGGCGCACAACACACACACACACACACACACACAGTGTCTATCCTAAGTGATCAAGGTAACTAACACTTCCTCTATGATTGAAGAGTTATCATGGCAACTCAGACCTAGAAGAATTTATAGACCGCTCAATCCAGCCTTCTCGTTTTATGGATGAGGAGCCTCTATGATTTTGTGACTTGCCCAAGGTCACATTACAAATGAAAAGCCAAACTGGGATTCATACCAAAGATTTTTGGCAACTCATCTACAAGGCTTTGACAACATCCAGCTTTTTTGGGTACTTGAAAGTTTAAAAGTATTAAGGGGGAAAGCAATTCATTAAACAGGCAATGTAGCAAGTCTAATAAGGAATGTTTAGAATTCTGGAAAAAACACAAATTAGAAATATTTCTAATTATAGCTTGAGGAGATATAAGATACTGAGTCTTCAGAATCACAATAAACACAAAACCCTTTGTTTTGGCCAACACGATTCTCCTTAAAGAGGAAGAGGACTTCAAACAGAAATTCAGATGCTCAAGATGAACACTTTAAACAAATAAATATACTTTTCCTGGGTAATAACATTTCTGGCCATTTTCTGGTTTGTACCAAGATACAACTCCATTGTAGACAGAAGTGGTTTAATTCTAACAGCAAATTCAAATTGCCTTGTAAGTGCTAATTGATTTCAAATTATCTGGTGGTGGTGATGGTCTATGTGCATGTGTAACTCCACACACCCACACACACAGGATAAATTTGTTCCCCTGGGGCCATCCCTCATTGATAGAGGTTACCTTTACTGTCCCTGTCTTATCCTGAAGAGCTTATATCAAGTAAACCAGAGCTTGCCCCTCATTTTCTCCACCTGTCCATCCCCTAATGCTGACACAAATGATTAGGCAAGGAAGAAAAATTCACTCATTACCTTAACTGAATGGTAATTTGAAAATGGTCAGCGGAAGTTCAAGCAGTTTTCTCATGCATGAGCTACCTATAGATAGTCCACAATTCCACAGCGACAAAGACAAAGAGAAGATATTAAAAGGAGGGACTCAATCAAGTTTCAGACATTTTAGAAGCGGCAGCATTTAACCGAAGTACTTGCTGTGAAGGTTAGCAGCTGGTGTGGAGTTTTTGGTAGTTCATGATTTGTGATTAAGACTTTGTATTTAGGGGCGCCTGGGTGGCTCAGTCGTTAAGCGTCTGCCTTCGGCTCAGGTCATGATCCCAGAGTCCTGGGATTGAGCCCCACATCAGGCTCCCTGCTCAGCGGGAAGCCTGCTTCTTCCTCTCCCACTCCCCCTGCTTGTGTTCCCTCTCTTGCTGTGTCTCTCTCTGTCAAATAAATAAAATATTAAAAAAAATATATTAAAAAAAAGACTTTGTATTTAATTCACTCCATTTCATCTTGTTTCTTCTTTATTTATGTATTTATTTTTCAGAGAGAGCGAGCATGAGCATGAGCAGGGGAGGGCTGGGGTGTGGAGGAGTGGAGGGAGAGGGAGAATCCTAAGCAGGCTTCAGGCCCAGGGCAGCGCCCAACTCAGGGCTCCATCTCATGATCCTAAGATCATGACCTAAGCCGAAAATAAGAGTCAGGCCCTTAACCAAGCATGCTACCCACGTGCCCCTCATCTTGCTTTTTAAAAATCATTCTTAAATGGCTTAATGTTTCCATAAAAAGGGAAAAAATTGTGTGAACAGTATTAGACTGATGCGTTCAAACTCAGCATATCCAAAAGCAGAATACAGACAAGCATTAAGAAATGACCTCATCTGTCTCATCCCAAGTCTGATCTGAATTTTTCCTCTTTAAAGTTCAGGGACAGTGAAAGAAATGATAGTCTCAAGACAGAAGAGCTTAAAAAGTATAGAATCTCTTTAACAGAAATTAGGTAGAGAAGAAACTGGTCACCATTGGAGGTGGGAGGGCATACAGAATCCAGTGAGTTAAAATTAGGTAAGATTTTTTTTAATAAAAAATGGAATAGAGGAGTAAGTGATGCTTTGGTTTACAAATAAATAAAATAGTCTTTAGTGGGGTGTCCATGTGCCCAGATATAATTTCAATTATTACAGAAGGAGGAAGAACAGATATTCCAGAGACAGCTAGCAGTCTCTGCTACAAATACTCCACTCTTTAAGTTGTTAAAAATTCAATGCGGTAAATTTTAAAGCTCTAATTGGTTTTATTAACTGATTCATGAATTGAACAGCATCACACCTAGTAAATAAAAGGGAGCTCCAAAGGGCTACATAAAAGGTTTTTAAAGGCAGAAAGGAAGTGGGGGAAAAAGGAAATTATTAGCCAAGAATCTGTTGTTTTAGGCGAGGTTGCCCTCGTAAGAGGAACGGAAGGGGTCTATCAGTGAATTTTTTAGTGCTGACCAGGAAATTCCCGTGTTAACCAACATGGACTGGACAAAGGTTACATTTCTAGAGGGATTGAAACTGCAATTAAGTTAGGTATTAAGTCTTGATTTACTGACTTAGGGCCTTAACCTAAGTGATGTCAGTTTGGGCCGGTGGTTTTCTTTTTAACAAAGTAAAAATAGTTTTAATATTGCAAGTATTTACTTCTGTGCCTTAATCTGAAAGCTTAGAAAACAAATAAGACACATGCAATAAATCATTGGTTCCAGAACATCAGCCCACAATCCAATGTCAGTATGTAATGAAGTTCATTAGTCTTAAAGTTTAAAAAGGACAAATAGTCAGATATTTATTCAATTTAAAATGCTATATTCTATTAAGAATAAGCCTTTGAGGGGTGCGTGGGTGGCTCAGTTGTTAAGTGTCTGCCTTCGGCCCAGGTCGTGATCCCAGGGTCCTGGGATCGAGCCCCGCATTGGGCTCCCTGCTCCACTGGGAAGCCTGCTTTTCCCTCTCCCACTCCCCCTGCCTGTGTTCCCTCTCTCGCTGTGTCTCTGTCAAATAAATAAATAAATCTTAAAAAAATAAATAAACCTTTGACACTTCTTGAGATTAAAATATCACTTCTTCTATGTGATAATGTTGATACTACGTGGCAATATATTTGTTTATTCAGTAAATGTTTCTGGAACACCCAGGCACTGTACAAAATGCTAAGGAGTCACTGGTTCCAATAGTTCCTACACTCAGCAAGTTGAGAGACTCGAAGGGAAGACAGTAAATACACCGTCAGAAAGAGTTTCAAACCAGGAGGAGCACTATTTTAAAAAAAGCAATGTAGAGGAGGTCAGGAAGATGGCAGAGGAGGAGGATCCTGAGCTTACCTCGTCCCACAGACCACACTGAAATCACAGCTCCACAGGTGGAGCTAACTCTGAAAACAGCCTGAAGACTGGCAGACCAGGCCTTCCTCAGTTAATGGGAGAGAGGAGGCCACACTGAAAAGGGTAGGAGGGGCAGAGACCCTGCGGAGAACCAAACCCCTGGGAAGACTGATTACAAATGGGAGGGAATGCTACAAGTAGGGAGAAGTGAGAGGACCAGGCCCACCCCAGGCACCCCATGCACAGGGGACCCACACTGGAAAGACAAGTCCCCGTAACATTTGGCTTTGAAAAATCCGTGGGGCTTCACTTTGTGAGTTTTTAAAAATCAGTGGGGCTTACCTTCAGGTACTTTAAAAGTCAGCGGGTTTAGCTCCAGGAGAGCCAGAGGGCAATAAGAAACTGGGTTCCTGCCCTTAAAGAACCAGCATAACAAATAACCCTGCTGGGACACAGCATGGAAGGAGCAGTTTGAAAAGAGCCTGGGGTATATATTCACTAAGCTCAGAACGTGCCCTAGAGCGGCAGGGATCTTCAGAAGACTTCTCTAAAAACCTACATGAGGTCGGGAACCATTTCTCTTCCCTCCCCAAGCCTACATAGCTAGACACCTGCAGGAACCAGTGCAAACACTCTCCACCTATCTCGCCAGGACCGTGTGCCTAGCCCTGCATTCCTCTGCAGACTTGCCCGTCCAGCCTGCCCCACTTGGCAGGCATTCCTCCAAAGCAGCTCCTGCCCCCACACACCCAGTCAACAGCCCTAGAAGGGACTAGCACCACTCCAGAGAGCCTACTGCCCTCAAGAGAGGGGGAGATAACA
This sequence comes from Leptonychotes weddellii, assembly GCF_054177405.1. Taxonomy (NCBI): domain Eukaryota; kingdom Metazoa; phylum Chordata; class Mammalia; order Carnivora; family Phocidae; genus Leptonychotes; species Leptonychotes weddellii. Next base: position 4,461 of record NW_028022158.1, read on the forward strand.
CACCAGCACAGCCACAGTTCCAGCAGCCCAGCCTTTTAGTTGGCAGCACAGGAAGTGCCCTGCTGTCTGGTGCTACTCTGGCCCAAGAGAGTATCTGGTGTGATGGCCACACTACCACCAAGGAAAGCCTCTGGCGGGGATGGGGAGGGAGCACACACAAAATGCCCTACCATTCAGTGTGCACACAACTACAACAGACAGACCGAGTGGAGACAGGTAGCCTGAACGCTGACACCCCCCACCTATGAGCCTCCAGTCACGTCAGACAGGATCCTCAACAGCACAGGGGCCCAAACTGCCCAGTGTACACAGAGTAGGTGAAGCAGGTCATTGCTGCTGACTGGACTAAAAGCAAATACCGCTCAGCCACAATGGTAGGGCACATACAACCCACACAGCTGATGCCCCTGGTGCCCCTGGTTCTGGTGACCAGGGGACACTGTGCTACAGGGCACCACAGGCCCTCTTTATCATAAAGCCACTACTTTCAAGATCAGGAGATGTCCTGACCTTCCTAACACATAGAAACACAGACACACAAAATGAGGAGACAGAGGAATATGTCCTGACTGAAAGAACAGAAGAATCCTAGCTAAAAAGCTAAATTAAACAGAGATAAGCAATATGCCTGACCAAAAAAAAAAAAAAAAAATCAAAATCATGCTTATAAAGATACTCACTGGACCTAAGAGAAGAGGATCTCAGTGAGGTCTTCAACACCAAATTTCAAATATAAGAACCAGTCAGAGACGAACTCAGGAACTGAAATTTAAAAACACACTAGAGAGAATCAAGAGCACATTACAGGATACAGAAGAACGGATCAGCGATCTGGAAGACAGAGTAATGGAAAGCAACCAAGCTGAACAGCCAAAAAAAAAAAAAAAAATGAGAGTAAGTTAAGGCAACTCAGCAACATCAGGAAGCATGGTAACATTTGCATTATAGGGATCCCAGAAGGAGAGAGAGAGAAGAGGGCAGACAACTTATTTGAAGAAATAATAGCTGAAAACATCCATAGTTTTAAAGAACAAAATAGACATTCAGATCCAGGAGGCACGGAAAGCCCCTAAGAAAATGAACACAAGGAGATGCACACCAACACACATAATAACTAAAATGGCAAAAAGTAATGATAAAGAGAATTTGAAAAGCAGCAAAAGAAAAGTTACATACATGGGAAACCCCTTAAGGCTCTCAGCTGATTTATCAGCAGAAACTTTCAATGTATCATGCTACTCCCTTCTGGCCTGCAAAGTGCTTAAAGGAAAAAAAAAAAAAGAAAGAAAGAAAGAAAATGCAACCACGAATACTCCACCTGGCAAGGCTATCATTCAGAATAGAAGAAGAGGTAAAGAGTTTCCCAGCCAAACATAAGTTAAAAGAAATCATCACCACTAAACCAAACTTACAAGAAATTTTAAAGGGAACCCTTTAAGTGGAAAGAAAAGGCCATAACTGGAAGTAGGAAAATTATGAAAAATATGCAAACACATAATAAAGGTAGATTAATCACTTATAAAACCAGCATGGCATTTAAAACACAGAGCATTAAAAAAATCATATCTACAAAAATCAGTCAAGGGAATTCACAAAATAAGAGGATGTAAAATAGGACAAACATATAAGATGGGGGGACGGAGTAAAGATTTCAGTGCTTTTAGAATGGGTTTAAATTTAAGTGACCATCAACTTAATATAGACTGCTGTATGTGAAGATGTTGTATATGAACCTAATGGTAACCACAAGTCAAAAATCTGTAATAGATACACAAAAAAATAGAGAAAGGAATCCAAACCTAACACTAAAGGTAGCCATCAAACGGCAAAGAGAGCAAGAGAAGAAAAAAGGAATAGAACTGCAAAAACAACCACAAAACCAGTAACAAAATAGCAATAAGTACATGCCTATCAATAATGAATTTGAATGTAAATAGACTAAGTGCTCTAATCAAAACATACAGGGTGACTGAATGGATAAAAAAAAATCAAGATTCATTTATATGCTGCCTATAGGAAACTCACTTGAGACCTAAAGACATGCAGATTCAAAGTGAAGAGATGGAAAAACATTCACCATGCAAATGAAAACAAGAAAGCTGGGGTAGCAATACTTGTATCAGACAAAATAGACTTTAAAACAAAGACTGTAGCAAGAAGCAGAGAAGGAGACTACATAATGATAAAATTGTTATATCCTCTTGTTGGGTTGTTCCCTTTAAGTATCTATGCACCCAACATGGGAGCACCTAAATACATAAAGCAACTATTAACAGACATAAAGGAAGCAATCAACAGGAATACACTAATAGTAGGAGATTTTAATACCCAACTTACGTCAATGGATAGATCATCCAGACAGAAAAATCAGCAAGGAAACAGTAGCTTTGAAAGACACATTAGACCAGATGGACATAACAGGTTGATACACAACACTCCCTCCAAAAATAACAGAATACACATTCTTTTAAAGTGTACATGGCACATTCTCCAGGGAAGATCATGTTAGGCTACAAGTCTCAACAAATTCAAGAAGAATGAAATCCTATCATGCATCTTTTCTGACCACAAAGGTATGAAACCAGAAGTCAATTTCAAGAAAAAATCTGGAAAGAACACAAATACACGGAGGCTACATACCATGCTACTAAGCAATGAATGGGTCAACCAAGAAATCAAAGAGGAAATCAAAAAAGACACCGAGACTAATGAAAATGAAAACAACGATCCAAAATCTTTGGGATGTAGCAAAAGCAGTTCTAAGAGGGAAGTTTATAGCAATATAGGCCTACCTCAAGAAACAAGAAAAATCTCAAGTAAGAAATACAGAATGGGCTATGGAAGAATATTCTGGAGGGAACTAATTTGGATCAGAGTCGATGAAGGCTTCCAGGAGGAAGGGATATTTAAGAAGCATTTTGAAAATAAGTAGCAGTTAGCTAGAAGACTATTAAGAGCTCATGCTGCAGGTGGAGAGATGAGCATGTGCAGAGGCCTTAAGGAGGATGGCCCACTGAAGTTCCTAAAGAAAGCCGTACAGGCAGGAGTGAGTGATCACAGGGAATAATGGCACAGAATGCAGCAGGGGACACATACAGTGTCTCACACACCACGCACAGATTTTAGATTTGCACCCAAGGGCAATAAAAACACATAGAAAGATTTTGAGCAGGAAAACAACAATCCAATTTCTGTTTTCACAAGGTCACTCTGGCTGCAGTGTGGAGACTAGACTCAGGGTGAGGGAGAGGTTGGTGAATTCAAATAAGAGATGGTGCAAAGAATTCCAAGAAATAGGCACAGTAGAGATTTGGCCTCTTGGAGAAGATTTTGGTGAGGTGTTGGCTCTGGGAGACAGGAGCAGGACTGTGATTAAGAACCAGGGCTCTCGGGGCGCCTGGGTGGCTCAGTCGTTAAGCGCCTGCCTTCGGCTCAGGTCATGGTCCCAGGGTCCTGGGATCGAGCCCCACATCGGGCTCTCTGCTCCGCGGGAAGCCTGCTTCTCCCTCTCTCACTCCCCCTGCTTGTGTTCCCTCTCTCGCTGTATCTCTCTCTCTGTCAAATAAATAAAATCTAAAAAAAAAAAAAAAAAGAACCAGGGCTCTGGAGTCAGACTACCCGGATCCAAACCCTGGCTCTGCCCCTGGTGAACCTTGCTTTAGGGCCTGAGTTTCCCCATCTGTAGAATGGAAAGGATAATATTAATGGTGATATTAATATTAATGGTGAGGAATAAATGAGATCATTCAAGTGCCTGGGAGGAGGATTGGATGTATAAATGTTAGCTTTATTATTATAATTTCCCTTTCTAGTGTCAGGTACAGCAGAAAATCAAGGAAGACACCCAGGATTCTGTCCTGAGCATCTGAGTGGTCAGTGGTACCATTTACTGAGACACAGATAGGTAGAATTGGATGAATCAGGGAGAGAAGGGAAGACCTTTCAATTTTGCTCAAGGAGTTCCATTTTTGATAAGTGAAGAAAAGAATTAACTCTAATGGCACTCTTTAAACGGCCTTTTAGATGAATATGCTACAATATTTTTAACATTCTTACTTGGCAAGTTTAAGTGGGAAGTCCTGTTTTGTTAACTCTCTTGAATTTTTTTTTTAAACAAACTCAAAATCCTAAAATCTTTAAGCCATGGATTTAAATAACACCAATTACAAAGATTTATATCAACAAATGCAATATATTTATATGTGGAGCACATCATGCCTGGCCACTTCCAACATCCCCACTTAGGGCAATATAAGATGATTCTGTTCGCTGCACAGAAAGAGGTCACTCTCCTGTGAAATTTGCTCAGGCTATGATATGGCTCCCAACACACCAAACTAGGTCTTAAGCTTCAGAGGATTTAAGTCCTTGTAATGACTGATTCTCTTTTCAGAGCTTCGAAATTTCTTATTCATAAAATTAAGTGAGAGAGGACCCTCTAAAATCATGAGGCCTATATAAAATCCTTTATTTTTATATAGGCAGATCTACACATATTTAGAAAAGTTATATTAAAACTATGATGAGTTACGATTTTTCAAATTATTTCAGAATAAAGCAATAGAGAAGAAAAACAATTTCTCAACTATAGTTCGGTTACAGATCGAAATCTTATGTACAGTTACTAGGAAAAATCCTTATGCAACTACAAGGAATTTATTTTACCAATTTTATTTTTTAGTTTTTTTTATGTTCAGTTAGCCAACATATAGTACATCATTAGTTTTTGATGTAGTGTTCAATGATTCATTAGCTGCGTATAACACCTAGTGCTCATCACAACATGTGCCCTCCTTAATCATTTTATTCCAGGACTCGGGCTCAATTTTCATAATTTGACACTGCCATTCTAAGCATAAACTGTCAACATGAGTAGGTAGCTAAGACATTGGACATGTAAAAAAAACAAAAAACAAAAAATAAAAACAAAAAACAGTTCTGGAATTTTCTACTTTGCTTGTCTTCAAGATCCAACCCACGCCAGTCTTCCTTTCATGAATGTTCCTAAAGTACCTCAAACAATAGAGACCTCCAGCTACTATAAGGAATTCTTCATACTACCCATCTGCTAGTTCATGAAGAAAAAGAGACAAGCATATTTATTCAACCAATATTTAAGCTAAGGTCTGCGCTCAGCACTGGGGCAGGCAAGGGGACAGGCAGTTGGTCAGTGTGAACAAAATGCTCATGGAGTTCAAGGTCTCATGTAAAACTCTTCCCAAACTGAATATTTTGCCTGGATGCCTCCACCATCACTCAGTCACTAGATCTCCCACAATATTTCATGGCTCTCCTTTCTTTCTTTCTTAACGTTCTTTATATCTAACAGTCCCACTAATCCAGGAAACAACCTTTTTCACATTCTACTTGAAACAGAACCAGGTGGGATGATGGCAATACACAGAGGTTTCTCTTTTAATCTCAGCACTTAAACTGGTTTCGTGAATTCAGTTCTATATGAGTAACTGGAGTACTTTTATTTTAGATTTGTACTATCTGATAAAGAAAAAAAAAAAGAAAAATCAATAGCCTTTAAATCCTTGATTCCAAGACTTATTGGCACACAAATTAACATTTTTAAAGTCGAGATGCCTTTGCATTGATGTGTTCATTTATTATGGTGTTTGCTTTCCTGAAAAGCTGTTTTCAAATCAGTGGTATGTCTTATAATCAATGTTGCCTTAGAAACTAAGAAATCCAACAAGAGGACTCAGACTGACTTGATGGAGAAAAAAAAAGAGTTGGCAACGAAGACTGGACTCCAAGCCTTGGCTTACTGCCATTTAGTTACTAGTCACTGAGCCCTGTGACATCTGCTGAGTCTCTTCACGCTTCTGGACCTTTTCTTCTCCATTCATAAAATGCAAGTTTGCACTTCTGTTTCTCAAACTCTGTGGTAAGAGACGAGCTTAAGTTTTTCCAGTCAGTTGCAGACATGCATTTACGAAATACAACATCATGTAGATTAGACAAGGATTCTGGACATGATTTATCACCTTCATTTATTTGATACTGCTTAGTAATACAATTAGCTTGTATTTCCCAATTACATAGTCGCTGGGCACCAGAAACAAAAATTCAGGGAATGAGTCACTCAGAATGAAGGTGTTTGTTATTCATGGCAGATTCAAGAGAGCAGTAGCATGGTTAATCCATCTGTGGGTCATTGACAATGGACCAACAATCCAGAAGACACGTTTCAGGCAAAATAATAAAAGATAAATGTTCTCTTCTCCTATTATTCATTTTTAAAAAGTACAAGATACGAGAACTCATCAGTTACTTAAATTTTTTTTAACAACCAGGAACAGTACCCTTTGGTTGGAAATACCAGCCAATTTTCCATGTGATTTTTCAAAGAGAAGACAGATACGTAGCAGCTCTTACTAGAATATGCTTCCTCTATACCACTTAGTCCATGATAAAAAGTAACTACTTTTAGTTATTAGATCTAAGGCCACTGCAGTTTATAGGAGCATCAGTTTT
>NW_028022159.1:0-660 GCF_054177405.1 Leptonychotes weddellii
AGAACTCACTCAAATCCCCCGGGATCACAGGCCATTGAGTGAGAAACAGCATCTAAGTTCATCTGACTGCAGTTCCAATCTCCGGAACGCTCACGCAAATCTCGGGGGGACCTCTGGCCCAGTTAGCGAGATCCAGAAGGCAATCCTCAGTGTGATGAAATCCAATTTTCATTAGAACGCAACCAAATCTGTGAGACATCAGGCCCAGTCAGGGCTCTTGAGCGGCAAAACTCAGGGGATCGCAGTCCAAACCTTGGAAGCCCTCATCCACGTCTCATGAGATCTCAGGCCCTGACTGTGATTTCTATGACACGCGTGTCAGCATATATGTAGAATCTGGGTAGAACTATCAAAATATCCTGAGATGTCAGGAACAATCAGAGAGAACTAGAGGCACCTGTCTCGTTGATCTCAGTGCGAATCTCGCGAGGAATCTCCGAATCTTGTGAAATCTCCCATTTGTTCAGCAACTTGCAGGGGCCTGGGTCACCAGATCGAAGTCCGGTTCTCACCAGAACTCATCAAAATCTCTTGAGACCTCGGGCCCAGTCAGTGAGTCACAGGGCAAAACTCGCCTGATCTCAGTGCAAACCTCAGGGGAACACATCCAATGTTCCAGCACTGTTGGGCCTAGTCAGGGAGATTCAGGGTCAAATGTGG
>NW_028022160.1:0-660 GCF_054177405.1 Leptonychotes weddellii
TTTTTATCACTAAACATGTCTTCTAAATATTTACTTTTCAGGAACCCCCTTGCAAAGTTCAGTTTATAAAACTGCCAGGGGAAAGTGAGGGCAACATCACTTCACAGGCCTAATGTGGCTTTAACAACAGCGGTGAACGTTTGGCCATTGGCACCCCCACTATTTTACCAATAGATTTGGTTCTGTCATGTTTTGTGCGGTGGTTCTCATGTGGAGAAATGCTTATCCAAGAATATGCATGCAAACGTCTGTGGGAGGGGCCCTCCTCAGAGTCCCACGGAGAAGAGTGGCACCTGAAAATCACAGAAGGGGATTCCTATTCTTGGATCATAGCTGCGGCGGGTGGACAGCACCCAATGCGGCCGCGCTAGGCGCCAGGACGTGCAACGAGTACCCCACATGCTCACATAGATGGGGCAGCCCCTCAGGTCCCCGCTACCTCTCCAGAACTTCTTCCATTCCAATTGTCCACCTTTGGTCGCCATATTGGCCGAACAGCACAGCCCTTCCCTTGTCTGACCTCAGGACATCTCTTAGACCTTAAAGGACCATCTGCGATTTTTAAAATTTAGTCTGTTTGCTGACTGCGTGTAGCAGGTGTATTCCGATTTCTGGGGTGAAAATTGCGACCCTCCCTAACACGTGCCGTCGGCACTTTAC
>NW_028022161.1:0-660 GCF_054177405.1 Leptonychotes weddellii
CCGCCACGAGCCCAGGCATTTCCTACCAAGATAACCAACACGGTTCAGCAAGGCCAACAGAAGCATGCTGGTGAGAAGGGCACTAGAATTACTGAGTTCAGGGCTAGCTCTATGTGCAAGCCAGGGCTCCCCGAAGGAGAGGCGGTCACAGAATTTGGCTTGTTAATGGCAATGGGAATGCTAGGACTCCAAAGCACCAGATGTCTGGTGGAAATACTGAAACTCAAGAAGCCAGAGGTGTGCAATTACCATAATTGCCAGAGGGGCTTCTCCCACAGGGCTGTGAAGATAGTTAATAGACCACAATGTCCCTAAGGGTCAAACAGACCCACCGTATGTGTGCTGCGTAATCTATCTAATCAAAAGGAGCAAGGATGAATGGGAGACTGAGAGCACTCCCCCTGTAGGAAGTCATGATATTTTGACAAGTTCCTGGACCTAAGCTTGCCTCTTTTTACTAAAAGCTGTATATTTAAAAAATTGTATGTTTAGCCTAAGGATTTATGATTTTTGAGTTCACTTTGTGTATTCAGTGAGGTTAAGCATTCCATTTTAGAGATTTTCACTTGCAGGAAGATGGAAATAAAAACAAACTGTAGTCTCACCCCCACCCACAAGCAGCAAAGATAGAGTGGGGAGCCTAGAATCCCACCCTTGCCA
>NW_028022162.1:0-660 GCF_054177405.1 Leptonychotes weddellii
CCACATTTGACCCTGAATCTCCCTGACTAGGCCCAACAGTGCTGGAACATTGGATGTGTTCCCCTGAGGTTTGCACTGAGATCAGGCGAGATTTGCCCTGTGACTCAATGACTGGGCCCGAGGTCTCAAGAGATTTTGATGAGTTCTGGTGAGAACCGGACTTCGATCTGGTGACCCAGGCCCCTGCAAGTTGCTGAACAAATGGGAGATTTCACAAGATTCGGAGATTCCTCGCGAGATTCGCACTGAGATCAACGAGACAGGTGCCTCTAGTTCTCTCTGATTGTTCCTGACATCTCAGGATATTTTGATAGTTCTACCGAGATTCTACATATATGCCGACACGCGTGTCATAGAAATCACAGTCAGGGCCTGAGATCTCATGAGACGTGGATGAGGGCTTCCAAGGTTTGGACTGCGATCCCCTGAGTTTTGCCGCTCAAGAGCCCTGACTGGGCCTGATGTCTCACAGATTTGGTTGCGTTCTAATGAAAATTGGATTTCATCACACTGAGGATTGCCTTCTGGATCTCGCTAACTGGGCCAGAGGTCCCCCCGAGATTTGCGTGAGTGTTCCGGAGATTGGAACTGCAGTCAGATGAACTTAGATGCTGTTTCTCACTCAATGGCCTGTGATCCCGGGGGATTTGAGTGAGTTCT
>NW_028022163.1:0-660 GCF_054177405.1 Leptonychotes weddellii
CAGCTCCTTCTCGGGCGGACGCCTCCCCGTGTGCAGAGCGTCCCCAGCCTGGCCCCCACCCTCCCTCCCTCCCTCCGTCCCGGGGGCTGCTTTCCCTGTGTGTCGGCATCGTCGAGGACAGCGGTGTGGGGGGACCTGCCCATCCTCGATGGGGGTAGGCAGGTGGCACCTCCCCAGGGGCCGGACCTGTGAGGGGAGAAGGAGACGGGGTCTGGACACCTTCCCCACCCGGATCGGCACACTTGCCCTTCGTGCCCAAAGCTGTAATAAAATCACCCTTCTTTGACTGCAGTGACAGGCGGAGGGCCCTGTCCTGAGACCTGTCCCCGAGCAAGGAGTAAATGGTTCAGTGGGAATGGAGGGGACCCTTCTCGGCTCCTCCGAGGTAGGAAGGATGTGGATGGAAGCGTGGTCTCAGTGTGGATGCCGCGGTTTGCCCATCAGAGGTTGGCTTCTGGATCCGTGAAAGGGGGCGTGGGGCCCATGAGGACACGCGGCCTGGGCTCACTGTGGACAGGGGCCAGCAACCACAGAGGTGTTCAGCAGCAGGGTGGGCTCTCACGGGCAGTGAGCGTCCTGTCCTGGGGAGCAACCCAGCAGAGCACAGAGGAGAGGCCAAAGGGAGGGGGTGTGACATTCATTCTCATCTTCTGCCAACAC
>NW_028022164.1:0-660 GCF_054177405.1 Leptonychotes weddellii
GCCCCTACTCTTGCCCTCTTCCTCGCTCGTGGATCACCACGCACTTTTGTTTCACCGAACGACAGTAGGTGAAAGAGGGATTTTTTGATGAGAATCATAACCAACATCTACAGAGCCCTTCCTGTGGGCTCCACGGCTCCTCGTGATCCTCAGAGGTGTGCTGCTCTTCCCTCGGCTTCACGAATGAGCAGTTGAGGTGTAGGGAGGTCAGCTGGCCCGGGCTCACACACGGACTCTACAGACTGTGTTCTGAAGCCGCCACGTACCATCTAAGGTGGCCTTGCACTTATTTTTATCCTGCAACAGTTCGTAATGAAAAGCCTACGTAGCCCCTTTGGAAGGGATATTAAGTGGACACCCATGGACCTGTCTCTCCAACCCTCTAGCCCCACCTGGCACAGTGCCCCTCACCAGCATCTACAACACATGCTCTGCCTCACCCACTGCTTTCAGGGCTGCATGCAAAGGCCAGGCTTATTTTTCTTAAAGAAAAAACAAAAACAAGACCAAAACCCAAAAGCTTCCTTTTTTAAAAAAATTTTATTTTATTATGTTAATCACCATACATTACATCATTAGTTTTTGATGTAGTGTTCCATGATTCATTGTTTGTGCATAACATCCAGTGCTCCATGCAGAACGTGCCCTCCTCAATACCCA
>NW_028022165.1:0-660 GCF_054177405.1 Leptonychotes weddellii
TACTTTTGACCATTTAGTTGTTTTTTAAGAAATTAACATTAGGATGATGCTATAAAGAGGAGCTTGGGTACAGGATAGTCTGCTGGGGTGTTCTCTGACAGGTTGGTGGTGGGGACCTTAGAAATTGCTAGAAAGAAGGTCACGTACTAGAAATAGTGGGATGAGAGGGTCAGATATGTAGAGCGGAAGTTATTTTAAAAAGTAACAATGGCCATGTTTTAATATATATATAGGGACCATGTTTAGAATTTTATCAAATAATAAGTGTCTCCTAGATGTCTTTTCATGGAAGGAACCAGTGGCTTCTTTTAGGAGTTAGGGGGCAATCCCTAATTTCCTTGATGAATTGTACTCTTGGGTGTTGCAAAACTGTTGCCCTTTTTTTTTTGTACCATCAACCCCTTCAAAATACGTAGAAAGTGATAAAAGTGTGAATTTGTGTTTTCCTTTTGATGTAAACGCACCGAGAGCTTGCAGATTCAGATTTCACTCCTGGCAGAACCACTCTGTATGTGCTGAGTGAAGCACAGTGCGTGGGGCTCCCTGCAGCTTGGCTGCCAACACGCCCTGGCGGTCAGTTGCCTGGTGTGCTGGGAATGGCACAGGGCACAGTGTTCAAAATATTGAAGACTCCATGGCAAGGTCTTTTTTTTTTTTTTT
>NW_028022166.1:0-660 GCF_054177405.1 Leptonychotes weddellii
GGCAGACTTATCAGTGGTGAAGACCAAGATCATTGGGTGAGGGAGTGGAAAAGTGGAGGTGAGCTGTTAAATAATGGTCCAAGTTTAGGGGCGTATAATGTTCACAAGAGGTGGAAGATGCATTTTGTAGAGTGCACTCTTACCGCACACTGCGTAGACCATCTATCTGTGGTATGCTAAGGAAGGTAAAGGCGAAATGCACAAGGAGAAAGAAGTAAGCATCAAATACTACTCAAGGGGAGTGGACACAGGGTGGTGTGCAGCTGGGGCTGGGGGTTAAGAGAGCTAACACAGATTTTCTCTCTTAGTTTTGTGAAAAGTTGTTTCTAAGATGATACCGTCTTATCCTTCTGAATACAGGTCTGTTGACTTAAGCTAATCATGAGGACAGGAGGAAAAGGAGCCCTGTTTTTTTGTTTTTTTTTGTTTTTTTTTAGCTCTTTGGTAATGTTCATTTGGCACTTACTTATATTGTCTTCAAAGCAGGAAGACCGGCTGAAATGTTTGCTTTAACAAACATATTTTAAGAAGTCCTTTGGAGTCAGTGTTTTATCTGTTTAAAAACTTAGGATATACTGTAACAATAAAAGGGAAAGATTAATGTTAACTATTGTATGTGACAAGTGATTTTTCTAAAAAGCACAATGTCACTGAAAAGTA
>NW_028022167.1:0-660 GCF_054177405.1 Leptonychotes weddellii
GAAAGCACTTTTAGAGAAGCAAGAACAGGGGTGTGGGGAACAGGGGAGCCACAGCAGGACCCAGTCCAGCAGAGAGAAGGGCAGGGAAGAAGTGCTTCTTGGAAAACAGGTAAAAGACTCCAGTGACATCTAAAAGGCTCCCAATCTAAAAAGTAAAGTGGGAATGCACAGATATTATGGACCTACTCTGTTTGCTAAGAGCCAAAGATGTAAAAGAAGAAGTGGGGTTTTGGTTTGTTTGGATTTTTGTTTGCATTTTTTTTAAATCCTGAAAGAAGATGTCCATCTTTAGATGAATGGATAAAGATGTGAGATAAACACACACACACACACACACACACACACACACTGGAATATTACTCAGCCATAAAAAGAAAGAGATCTTGCCATTTGCAATGACATGGATGGACCTAGAGTATATTATGCTAAGTGAAATAAGTGAGTCAGAGAAAGACAAATACCATATGATTTCACTCATATGTGGAACTTAAGAAACAAAACAAACAAACAAACAAAGAAAAAAGAGACCAAAAACCAGAATCTTAAATACAGAGAACAAACTGGTGGTTGCCAGAGGGAAGGTGGGTGGGGGGATGGGTGAGAAAGATGAAGGGGATTAAGGGCTCACTTATTGTGCGGAGCACTGAATAATGCGGAGAA
>NW_028022168.1:0-660 GCF_054177405.1 Leptonychotes weddellii
CTAAACTACTTTCCAGAGTGGCTGTACCATTTTCCATTTCTACCAGCAGATTATGAGTGATCTATTTTCCTCATGTCCTTTTCCAGATTTAGTATTCTCACTATTTTTTGATCTTAAAAAAATTTTGTGCTCTTTATTTTTCCCACCTTTAAAAAAATCATCCAAAGTTCATAGTTTATATCAGAGTTCGCTCTTTGTGTTGTACATTCTATGGGTCTTGACAAATGCATAATATCTATCCACCATTATAATACTTCTTACTATTTTTAATTTTAGCCATCCTAGTTGGTATGTAGTGATACCTCATTGGTGGTTTCAATTTGCTTTTCCCTAATGCCTAATAATGTTGAACATCTTTACATGTGCTTATTTACCATCTATATATCTTATTTTTTTTTAAATTTTATTATGTTAGTCACCATACATCATTGGTTTTTGATGTGGTGATCCACGATCCATTGTTTTCGTATAACACCCAGTGCTCCATGCAGTACGTGCCCTCTTTAATACCCATGACCAGGCTAACCAATCCCCCCTCCCCCCTCCCCTCTAAAACCCTGTTTGTTTCTCAGAGTCCATAGTCTCTCAGGGTTCATCTCTCCCTCCAATTCCCCCCACCCTCATTTTTCCCTTCCTTCTCCTAATGTCCTCCATGCTATT
>NW_028022169.1:0-10946 GCF_054177405.1 Leptonychotes weddellii
CTGGTGATGGGTATTGAGGAGGGCATGTTCTGCATGGAGCACTGGGTGTTATACACAAACAATGAATCATGGAACACTACATCTAAAACTAATGATGTAATGTATGGGGATTAACATAACAATAAAAAATTAAAATATAAAAATATAAATAAATAAATACAATCTTTAAAAAAATTAAAATAAAAATTATAAGTTATAAATTTTCAGAGTTAAATGTAAACTGTAAAATGTAACAGACTAGAATCAACAAAATGTCTGCATTATATACCTTTGCTTAACAAACACTACTGGGTGCGTCAGTGTCTCCAAATAGCTGAAACTCAATAAAATATTTGTTGAATGAATGAGTTGTTAAAAACCATCTAGCAAAAACTAATATTTATATCCTTAACCTATTTGTCACAGCCTCCTTCAACTTGAACACGCACAGAGTAAAACCATCCTTACCAGCTGAAACTTGGAGTGATAGGACTGCGAGAAGACAACCACCATTCTTACTATAAAAATGCCACTTTTGGGGGCACCTCGGTGGCTCAGTCAGTTAAGCATCTGACTCTTGATTTCCACTCAGGTCATGATCTCACAGTCGTGAGATGGAGTCCCACTTCAGGCTCTGTGCTCAGTGCAGTCTGCTTTAGATTCTTTCTCCCTTTGCCCCTCCCCGCTTATATCTCTCTCTCTCTCTAATATAAATAAATTTTTAAAATGTCATTTTTTAATTTTCCTATATATAACTTGGAACTTTTAAAGCTAAACATGGTTGAAAAATATTTTTGGTCATTTTTATCAGCTGAAAAAACAGAACAAATTATCATTCTATCTGTTTTAAAATATATACATAAGAGTTTTTATTTCTACATTGCTTATAATTTGAAAACACTAGAGATAAGTTTTCTGTCCTTCAGTCAGTCTCCAGTTAAATACATTTTAATATAAGCAATACAGTGGAATATTTGTAGCCATTAAAAAAAATGGTAGATCTTTGCTTCCAGCGAAGATGGGGTAACAGTGACCAGATTTGCCCTACCTGAAATGTCTAAAAGAATCTAAGCCAAATAAATGAATCAGAGGCTTTCAAAATATCAGACATTATGGGGTGCCTGGGTGGCTCAGTCGATTAAGCAACCAACTCTTGATCTCCGCTCAGGTCTGATCTCAGGTTTGTGAGTTTGAGCACCATGCCCAGTGTGGAGCCTACTTAAAAAAAAAAAAAAATCAGACATTAGGAAATGAAGACAATGAGATGAGCTTTATGATTGTTCCAGCTTACTGCCAGGTGTAACTGCATGCAGCGACTCAGGGAGAGAAAACGCAGACAGTGCCTGGCAGTGTCCCTAACGTGAGACAGAGCTGAGAGTCCAGAGAAACCAAGGAAATGAGAATATGCAGAGCAGAATAATGGGAAGAAGAGAACTCCACAGAGAGAGAGCCCCAAAGATGTACAGAGGGTCAAGTATTCATTTGACTACTGATCAGTGCATGAATGTGAGGAAACTACCCAAGACTGTGAGGAGGGGTAGGAGGTGATCATCTGAAATGATTACAGCAAACAGTGCTGGGAGCTCCCACAGGGCTGGGAATGATGCCTCTTCCCAACAGCTGAGAGTGCAAAATCTCATAATGCCTGAGCATGTAGCACTAACAAAGGACTCACTTCTGTGATGTGGCAAAATTAATTCTAGACTAAATGTATCTACAGTCCCACCTAGCAAAGCTTAAAGCAAGACCCAAACATATCACCCTGCTTACAAATACCTGTATTCCAGAATAAAACTCAAGAATATTTTCAGAAATACAAAAATACTCAAAAAGGTAAATTTCACAAGACGTGCCATCCAATGAAAAATTACCAGGCATGTAAGCAAACTATTAATTTGACATTTAATTTACACAATAAATGGCCTTAAAGAAATTAGGACTGTCTCAAATATGTTTTAACTCTTTCTTCTTATTCTTATTTGTATTTCACCAAGAATAATGGTTATTTTTTATTCCAAGATTTGTAGCAATGAAATGAATATTTGCTTTCGCTAAGGTTATTATTAATCTTGACAGTTTAGTCTTGCAGTCTTGGCTCCTCTAAGATATATGTATATATCTTAAATGTATCATATATCTTATTCACACACTCATACACATATAGTCTTTAGACTAAAGAAAACTTCTAAACATCAGATAAGTTAAAACAAAAGTAAAAACAATCATAAACTAAACCTGCTTAGATATAGTTTTTCATCTCAACTAGTACCAAATTAAAAACTTGGCTAAATATTTAGTCCCTAGCCTATATACAGATGGATTCTCTGTGTGAGTGAAATCTGAATAAACAGAACAAAAGAGCTAAAACAGCCAAAGTGGCAAATTTAAGGCTCAGAAATCTGGCTGCCTCTAGGGTATAATTGCATTTCTTTCCAGGGAACCTCACACCTTGAATTAATGAGAACATTTAGATATTGTTTGTTGGTTTTTTTTACCTCTATCTACATTTGATATGTAACAGACCAAAAAAGAAAGTACTACAAAAAATGGTTCTGAGTCTTTACCAAAAACAATCTTAGACTGACCTTTTTAGTATACAGATCAACTTAAGGACACAGCAGTTTCCTTGTATATGTAAATGGACAACAGTTCAAATGGCTTATAGCCCGACAATGTTATATCATTCTACTAAATTAATAATAAGTTTTAAATGCCGAAACACCCTATAGGAAATTTAAAAACCGTATAATTCTTGCCTAGGCAGGCTGTTAAATTATTTTAGGATAATTTAGGATAACTCAGCAACTTTGTTAATCACCAACTTAACCAATGAATTTTAACAAATAACTCAGCAACTTAATCACCAACTTAACCAATGAATTTTAACAAATAGATTTTGTTCTAGAAGTTCATTTGCAAATCTTATGGTTTGTATTTTCTTAGCTTAAAAACAAATCTTAGCTAGATTTAGTTCCTAGGCAAGCCACTAAGCCCTATATAGTGTCTAATTTAATACATGCAGCATATTCTATGATTACTAAGGAATAGAAACACCCTTTTAAATATTGATTTTCATTGATAAATAAATGACAGAGTTCTGGCTTGGAAGTTGAGAAATGCATCATCCCCTGTTCCAGTGGCACCTAGGACTTCCAACTTCTTACATGTTCCTCTTCCTAATACTAAGTAGAATCAACAGACAAAACTATAAAGAGCCTTTATCTTGTTGGTTGCCTTTATCTTCCAGGGGAATGAATGTGAGCTTCAAAGGGCAGAGAGAACACTAAAGAGGCAGTTCTCAACAGAAGGCAAGGACAAGGGGTAACTGTGTAGAGTCAATATTACAATTTGAGAGTTTGAGTGGGAAATGATGGTACAAAAGATATGAGGTAAATGAAATACAATTAGAAACTCCAGGAACTAGAAGCTATATAGAAGCCACAGTTCAAATACAAGGTAATGGCTTCAAATTGGATTAAATGGGCTTTAAGAAATAGAATGCACCCCGATACATAGACAAAATGATTAAGAAGCTGAAAGATAACAAGGAAACAGTAATGAAGACATATGTTTGTTCTCCCAACAAGAAAAAATGACAATCAGAAACTCCAGGAGATAAAAACTGTGTGCAAAGATTGCTTTCCAAATATCATGGCAACTAAAATGTGGCATAGTTTTTAGCAGCTGGTAGAATTCAAAAGGGAAGAATACATTTGAAGTTGATAGCATACAGAAGCGCCTACCTTTGGAATTCAAGAGAACAGGATATAAGTTTAGCAAATTAATTTTCTCTTTACTGAATAATATTTGCTTAACTATAAGCAAATTTTGTATTAGTTGTCAGCTTTTAACCTACAGACAAAAACATCATGTCTAAAAAATAAAAAGAATCTGAATGTTAGTCAACCTTCAACAACATAAAAGTAAACATATATCTGACTAAAGTTGGGAAATAGGAATGGGGAAATTAGGTGGTCAAAAGAACAGGAGGACTAATAGTATAACTATTAAAAGAACAGAACCGGGCGCCTGGGTGGCTCAGTCGGTTAAGCGTCTGCCTTCGGCTCAGGTCATGATCCCAGGGTCCTGGGATCGAGTCCCGCATCGGGCTCCCTGCTCAGCCAGGAGCCTGCTTCTCCCTCTCCCACTCCCCCTGCTTGTGTTCCCTCTCTTGCTGTCTCTCTCTGTCAAATAAATAAATAAAATCTTAAAAAAAAAAAAGAACAGAACCCACAGTTGAAACAATAATATATCTACATTATAGATACTTTATATATTATATAGTTAGAAACTTCCTCAAGAAAGAAACTAAAAAATGAGGATATAACTGCATGGGCTGATAGAAAATGATACATGTGAGTTAATCCTCTTCTACCATAATAGGAAGGAAACAATGTTTTCTAGAACTGATAAATGAAGAGACAGCAGTATAAGCATACTGTTTCAAATAACTAGAGGACCCCAAAGAAGAAAACAATTAAAAGGGGTTGCCCTGCTGAGCAGCATGGATGCTCAGATAGCTGTGTTTTATCATAGATGTTTCTGTGCCGTTTGATTTTTTAACCATTTGTGGGCAATATCTTGATTCTTACAAATATTTTATAAAATAAAAAGGAGATAAGTAGAGCACAAATACCCTCAATAGCATGTGGGAGCGGGTTCAGTATGAGTTCTGAGCAGGACTATATGAGCCAAACTATAGTATGGAATTCCAGAAAATCATATTCTTCGGAAATGTGCAAAAAAATCACAGAATCAAAAAAAAAAAAATCACAGAATCAGGGAGAGGGAAAAGCTCTTTGCCTATTTTCTGTCCAATCCTACTCAGAGAATCCAGCCCCCCCCTAATGATTCAAGCACCTTTTTAAAAGCATCTACCTACCAATTAGGACGTAGACACTTCCTCAAACTTCAAAGCCACCAACAGTTAGTCTACCATCTCAAACACAGCCTCTCCCAGTCCCCAACACAAAAGCTTTCTTTCTAGTAAACTTTCTCTGTCAGAGTAATCCCTGAAGTTCTGTAAGGACTTTTATCTATGAAAATCACCCTTGCTGCAGAGATGAAATCCATGTGCATTACCTAGTTTTTCTAAAATTACTCTACTTATGGACTTTACAGATATCATTCTTTAAAAAAAAATAAACTGTATGTACGTTAGAAAACTAGAAATTTTAAAGAGAAAAGAAAAAAACAGAACAGGATAAAGAATAATATATTGACATTTTAGATAGCATGCCCAGAGACCTTACTGTAAAGATTGAAGGGGGGCGCCTGGGCAGCTCAGTAGGTTAAGCACCCACCTCTTGATTTTGGCTCAGGTCATGATCTCAAGGTCATGAGATGGAGCCCCATGTCAAGCCCTGTGTTGAGCCTGACGTGGAGCCCCTGTGTCAAGCCCTGCACCCGGCCACTTGTTGGGCTTCCTGCTAGGCGTGGACTGTGCTTAAGATTCTCTCTCCCTCTCTGCACCGCGCACCCCCCGCAAGAAAGATTGAAGGAAGTGAAGCAGTCGGGCATGCAGAGTTTGCAAAGAAAAGGAATAGCTGACCAAAGACCCTGAGACTCTGAGGTAGAGTATGCCTGGCAGTCTCAATAATGCTGGAGTAGAGCAGTGGGGACCCGCCATATTTAGAGATTAGGCACCCCAAGACTTTGGGCTTTTCTCCAAAGGAAGGGGAAACATTGGAGATTTTGAGCAGAAGAATGACATGAATGTGGTCACAAGGGCTACTGGGTTAACATTATCTGAAAATATGCAAAAACAGAAACAGGGACACCAGCACTGGTGATGAGAAATGGATAAATTCTGGTTTTACTTTGAAGGTAGAGCTGATAGGGGAGAAATAGAGGAGTCAAGCAATAAATCAAAAATTTCAGAATAAAAACTGGAAGACTAGAACTGCCATTTACTGAGATGTAGAAGACACAAAGAAAAAGGCCTTGGAAGGGGGCATGTCAGATGTTCAGAAATATCTGACTAGATCAATTATTTGTAGGGAAAAAGAGATCATATTCATATTTTCACCATAAGAAAAATCTAGATGAGGGGCACCTGGGTGGCTCAGTCAGTTAGGCAGCTGCCTTCAGCTCAGGTCGTGATCTCAGGGTCCTGGGATCAAGCCCTGCATCGGGCTCCCTGCTCGGCAGGAAGCCTGCTTCTCCCTCTCCCACTCCCCCTGCTTGTGTTCCCTCTCTCGCTGTGTCTCTCTCTGTCAAATAAATAAATAAAATCTTAAAAAAAATAATCTGGATGAATCAAATTATTCTTCTCCTTTTTTGGTAAATGAAAACATACCCATTTTGTGATTTCTAATGTTACTAGTAGTATCAATTTTTGATAAACCTAGTAAACCACTAGGCCTATCTCTGGAGTACTCCTCTCCTGTCCCGAATATTGTATAAATATGTATTGTAGAAGATTCTACCTGTAACACAGCAATTAGGCATGCAAATAAGCAGCTCATTTATTTTGGTCTTGGGAAAATATCATTAATCAAATTTATGAATGCAATGAAATCACTTCTTCCATGTTTATTAAAAGTCATTATGAAAACGTTATCTCTGGGCTCAGCTGACAGTTTTAAACTTAATGTGGCTTTTAATCAATGGCAACAAAATCAATTATGTCACCACCAGGCACCTTAAGGAAGGTAAATTATTACCAATCAAAAAGTGTTCTCCCTTAAATTTATATTCTCAGAGATATACATTTTTTAAAAAAGTAAACTAGAACCATAAAAGAAGGAACTATAACCATGTTTACATGAAGGTCATGCTGGGTAGTAGAAAGGACCCTCATGTAGGAGAGAAAAAAAGCAGTCTGATTTCTGTGGTCTGCTACATACTAGCAGTGTGATCTTTTAAAGAGACACCTGATTTTATTGAACAGTAGATATTCATTCTTTACCATGCTTTCTTATAGCTTTACTATACAATATAATTGTAACATGGTTTTAATCCTATAAATTACATTTAAGTGTTTTTATAGATACAGATAATTTTTTGCATTTTTATCACAGAATCTATTCATTTATCTACTAATTAAAACATTATTGCTTGCTTAGTGTCAATCAAACTTTGAGAAAAGATCTTCATTTGCATGGGAAGTTCAGGGATGTGGTCAAGACAGACGAAGAATAGATGGGTGAATGGACAGATAGGTGAATCTACCAAATGATACTGTGGACTAAAACTGCTTTATGAATTTTAAAATGCTATTCTGATGTTGATTTTGAGTATTCAAGTGAAGTATCCACCTGCCTTTATAATGTATGTTTTTCGTCCACAATAATGGGAGATAATAGATTTTAGATTTTAAAGGAGTCTTGACAATTCATTAGTTAAATTAACCTTGAGCTATGATGCCATCTTACAAAGAAAATTAGTATGTTTTTTAATTCCCCATCCCAAAATATATCCAGCCATAGTACTCAGTACTTACCATGAGAGGATAAACAATATGATGAAATGACAACATCAAGATTCTCCAACTCTAAAAAAGAAATAAAGATATGCCCTAACCTAAATATAACCCTCATTAAAATTTCTTAGAAGGAAATTACAGTCAATAAACAAATAGAAATTCTCTTATAAATCACAGTCAAAAAAAAGTAAATCTTCCTGCCCTTAAGAGTTAAAACCACTAAGAAATTAAGAGTCCAAAATTAATCCTCATCAGTTTCTTATTCCATTCAGTCTCAACAGAGTGAATTCCTGATGCTGGGGAGAAACAGCTTTCAGCAGCTCCAGCCTTGGTACTTCTTTTGGAAACTCAAGAATGAATACATTTATCACTAAGTCTCTTATGAGATGTACTTTTAAAAGGTCTAAAAATAGGCCATATAAGATTATCACAGTATTTGCCCATATCCATGAAATTCAGAAGGAAAAAAAACCCACATTACCCAGCTCCTAAAAGTTATCACGGACAAAATTATGCTTCCAAATTTAGTACTCAATAATGCCAAATATCACAGTAGAGCCTCAGTGGGTATCTGAGGGAAGGAAGGTGGATAGAGAGATCTTGGAGTCAGCCTGGCCAAGATGCCACTCAGTCTGTGAGAGATGCTCAGAATCCCCAACCTCCGAGATTAAACTCACTTTCACCAAATGGGTAATGAGAGTAGAAGATTATCAAGAGGGATGGGAGGAATTATCCATTGTACTATCCCCATCCTCAAGTTGTTTTTTCTATAGGTTTGTTTTTTGCAATGTTTGGGAAATTGCAAAAGTGGAAGGCTCAGACATTTTACGTGCTTTTCTTTCCCATTCAGTATATTCAAACCTTAATTTTCATTTCTCCTTTGGGTTTTCCTTTCTCAAACCCCAGTGTCAGCACTGTTAAATGACTTGTAATGGATATTTTCATCCTGTGTCTCATTTATGTGTCTACTGCCTCTTCTTATAGGACGCTTAGGTTTTAAGTCTGCCTCTTAAGACAGGGTTCTTCTTCCCCAAAGTTGATTCAAATGAATAATCATCCTCACAGACTTTGTATTAGTTTGCTATTAATACTCATGCCCTGTTTTTTGTAGCCAAGGGAGAACCAATAAAGCTTCTCAAAACACTGTCATTTATCTCACACCTGTTAGAGTGGCTAGGATCAAGAAGATAAGCAGTTACAAGTGTTGGCGAGAATGCGGAGAAAAGGGAACCCTTGTACCACTGTTAGTGGGAAAGTAAGTGGGTCCAGCCACAATGGAAAACAGGTTCCTCAAAAAATTAAAAACAATTGCCATATAATCCAGCAAATCTACTGCTGGGTATTTATCCAAAGAAAATGAAAACACTAATTCAAAAAAATATCGGTACCCACATGTTCACTGCAGCATTGTTTACAATAGTCAAAATATGGAAACAATCTAAGTGTCCATAGGTGGGTGAATGGGTAAAGAAGAGTGATAGATAGATAATTGATAGATCGATGATAGAGAGATAATAGATAGATAGATAATAGATAGAATATAGATAGAATATAGATAATAGATAGCTAGAATAGAGATATATAGATATAATAGAACATTGTTCATCCATAAAAAAGAATGGAATCTTGCCATTTATGACAACTCATGGGTGGACCTTGAGGGCATTATGCTAAGTGAAATAAATCAAAGAGACAAAGGAAAATATTGTATGATCTCACTTATATGCAGAATCTAAAAACAAAACAACCAACCAAGCTCATAGACACAGAGGACAGCAGACTGGTGGTTATCAGAGGGGAAGGGATTGATGGGCTGGGCTAAATGGGTGAAGGGGGTCAAAAGGTATGAACTTCCAATTATAAAATAAATAAGTCATTGGGATATAATGTACAGCATGGTAACTATATGTTAATAATACTGTATTGCATTTTGGAAAGTTGCTAAGATAGTAGATCTTAAAAGTCCTCATAACAAGAAAAAAAATCTTAACTATATATGGTAATGGATGGCAACTAGACTTATTATGGTGATCATTTTGCAGTGTATACAAATATCAAATCATTACATTGTACATCTGAAATTAATGTTATATGTCAATTATACCTCAGCTAAAAAAAACCCTGCCATTCCTAGCATTTCCCTTTGCAATTGCCCAAAGGCTCATCTGACATTCTAACAATTCCATTTTTTTCAATAAACTTTTTTATTCCAGAAGAGTTTTAGATTTAAAGAAAAGTTGCAAAAATAGTACAGAGTTTCCATATACTCACACCCAGTCTCCCCTATTATTAGCCTGTTATATTAGTATGGTACATTTGTCAAAAATAATTAACCAATATTAATACTTTACCTAAAGTCCATGCTTTATTCAAATGTCTTTGTTTTTACCTAATGTCATTTTTCTGTTTCATGCTCCCATTCAGGAAACCACATTACATTTAGTCTCATGTGTCCTTAGGCTCCCCTTGCCTGTGACAGTTTCTGACTTGCCTTGTTTGGGATGGCCTTGACTGTTTTAAGGAATACTGATAATCATTCAATTGCTTAAGTTGGTTTCTTTCTGTATTTGATGGACTAGTAGTGTTTGCTGAGTTTAAGTGGCTTGTCCCATTTGCTTTTGCTGTGTTTCTTAGTCAAGAAGCTTATTTTTCTAATATATTTTTCTAGATTTTATTTTCTGGAGCCTCCGATAATAAGGGAGATAAAATCAGCGAGTCTGAGTCTCCCCAAAACATTTTGTCCATTTCCTCTTCTTTTGTTTCCCTAACCCTAGAAACTCTCTTTAGACTGATATATACACAAAGCCCCATCTATTCTTGTTGTCTGTCTCATTTTTGTTGTGCCTTTCTGTAGAATAAAAAATTCCATAACTTTCTCAAGCATGCTCTCTCAGGAAAATGGGGAATGCCTGCCTGCTCCTCTGCAGTTACTTACCTACTAAAAGTTGGAATATTTTGCACTCGTTTGCCTAATTTCTCCTCTTAAATGTGCCCAATTTCCTTGCAACCAAATGGTACAGTCATCCTAATCTTCCAGGTATTTTTACTCAGTTATTCGTATAAGTGATTCTCTCTCTCTCCATTTTTAAGAAGGAATCTTCTTTAGAGCATTTAGGCTTAGGTTCAACACTTCTTTAATATCTGACTCTCCTGGCCTTTGAGATCCTGTTTTCCTCTTCCTATTCACCTAGTCTGGCAGCTAAAATATCAACTTTTCTAATGAACAACTCCCTTTTTTCCAGCTTACTTAGCCAGTCTTCCTTCATTTTAAATTATTCCAGTTGCTTTCTAAATGCCTGGAAAAAGACTTGATTTTCAGAGGTAAAAGATACAACTCCTTTTTTTTTTTTTTTTTAAAGATTTTATTTATTTATTTGAGAGAGAGAGAGAATGAGAGAGAGAGAGCACACGAGAGGGGGGAGGGTCAGAGGGAGAAGCAGACCCCCTGCTGAGCAAGGAGCCCGACATGGGACTCGATCCCGGGACTCCAGGATCATGACCTGAGCCGAAGGCAGTCGCTTAACCAACTGAGCCACCCAGG
>NW_028022170.1:0-660 GCF_054177405.1 Leptonychotes weddellii
CTGTCCAATATGGTTGCTGTCCAATATGGTAGCCATTAGCCACACGTGGTCCTTTAATTTTTAATTAAAATTAGCTAAATTTAACACATGTTAAGATTCCATTCCTTAGCTGCTCTCACCACATTCCCAGTGCTCAATAACTGTACGTGGCTAGCGGCTGCCATTTTGGACAGTGCAGATAAATAGAATATTTTCACCATCACACAAAGTTCTATTGGCGAACACTACTCTAGTCTATACCCTTGCTTCTCAAAGTGTGGTCTAGGGAACAGCAGCATTGGAATTACCTGGAGTTTAGTAGAGGTCAGAGTCTTGGGCCCCACCCCTGGCCAAATGAACCAGAATCTGCATTTTAATAGGATCCTCAGGGGACACAATACATATTAAAGTTGGAGAAGCACCACCTCACCCTATATATCCACCACGACCCCGTTTAAGGACCCAGTTCTTTAATGATGGACGCCTAGGTTCCCTCCACTACCCAAGCCATAGTGCAATGACTATTTGGGGGCATGCGCCTTATGTGCCTATAGAAGACTTCTCTGGAATATTCACAGGAGTGAGACCATTGGACCAAAAGTCCTACTCTTAATCAATTGCACCAAGAACTGGCAGGTTTTTGTCTAGATAAGAGGGATTCCTATCTCCCCACACCCTCAG
>NW_028022171.1:0-660 GCF_054177405.1 Leptonychotes weddellii
AAATAAATAAATAAAAGAACAACACATGAGTTCCAATACCCAAATAATACAAATTCCAACAGAGAACAAAAAAATTGATGAAGAGATTATCAAAGAAACAAGGCATCAAATTTAGAATATCCATTCAATGAAAGACACTACAAACAAAATTAACAGAAAGATGACAGGCTTGGAGGAGATATTTTCCAACCTAAAATCAACAGACCATTCAAATCTAACCTCCACAAGGAACTTCTGCAAACCAAAAAAAAAAAGACAGCAACCCAAAGCAAAGAGAAACTAAGGGCAAAACAGAAAATTTTCAAAAGGGAAAACCTGAATGGATCCAAGAGATGCTCAAACTCATTAATAATCAGAGAATGTAAACTGAAACAATGAGATACCTACTTTATATCCATCAGACTGGCAAATACTAGAAAGCTGAATAAAACCAAGTACTGAGGGGCGCCTGGGTGGCTCAGTCGGTTGAGCGTCTGCCTTCAGCTGAGGTCATGGTCCCAGGGTCCTGGGATGGAGCCCCACATCGGGCTCCCTGCTCCGCGGGAAGCCTGCTTCTCCCTCTCCCACTCCCCCTGCTTGTGTTCCCTCTCTCGCTGTGTCTCTCTCTGTCAAATGAATACATAAAATCTTAAAAAAAAAAAAAAACAAAAAAAAACCAAG